>NC_135440.1:25862661-26027459 GCF_051991255.1 Vanacampus margaritifer | reverse complement strand
TGCTCGAGTTGTTTTGTTATTAGGATTGCTAGAAAGCCGAATAAAAAAAGAGAAACACGGTACAGTGCCCCTCCTCTACACTGCATTTGTTAAGTGATTGTTTTGTACGTAAGCCCCCTCCCCCACCCTGTTTATTTACTTCCTGTAATGCCCTAGTTTGTGGGAAAGGAGAGCCACCGTCTCCGATGCACTTGCTAGACTTTTATTTAACACTGGGAAAATAGTAAAGCAATGAGCACACTCGTGCTGAAGCTGCTGTTGGCTACAGCTCACACCCTGACACTCACGCCATCCTTACTCCCGCCTCTTAAAGGCACATGCAAGTAGACAGACACCTCAATACGTACAGTAGTTTCTATACATTAAATGCTCACAATTAATTGTTTTTTTTTTTGTGTTCGAATACATTTATAAAATGTAATTGCATTCTAATACGTTTAAATGTGTTGAAAGCATTTACTTCTATATTTGTATACATTTAATAACAGCAGTCCTCTTGCTTCGGTGAAACAATATAGAGGGGAAAACAGATGATAGAATACGTACGAAATAGGATTTGACTGACAACAACAAGACCTAACTTCTCTGTACAGCCCGAAGGATAAAAGATGACAGGAGAGTGTTAGGGAAGAAGATTGATTTATTCTTCGAGACGCAGACTCGGCAGGAGTTTAGTGCACACAACAAGAAACAAAAGGAAATGTACACTGTCAATGGCCCAAGGTTAGAACATAATCCAAACATTGCTGTGTTTATAAATTATTTGGCCCCCCGACCCCAAAAAAAACAACAACATTATTGAGCATTGCTGCTTTCAGTTGTGTTAAATCATAGATTGCATTCACTTTAAGACCATTTATCTGTCACCATTACTCCAGTTTTTCTCTGTATGACAACAAACAAGCGTTAGGCTAAGACAAAGGCTTCAAAACAGCAATTTGCAGCATGACTTTAAGGTTACACATCAAAGTGGCAGAAGGAAATCATGCATAACAAGGTGCATGTAGCTAGCCTCCTTGGCGTTGTTTGTCAGAAATATAACTGGTAACTTGGCCTTATAACATCACCGTTTTGACAATTAGGTGTACGTAGCTAGCTTCATTAGCTTAGCTAGTTAGTGCCACAGAAATAATAATCCTAGTTATCTTAGTGTGTTATTACCACAAAACAGTAAGTACCATGGCCTGGTAAAGTTAGCATTTTGGCAATAAGCTTACACAATGTTGCAACCAGTAGCATGTTGCTAGTCTTGTTAGCTCAGCTTGCTAGCTTGGCCTGGCAATTAGTAACGTTAGCATTTTAGCAATAGGTCTAGCAATGAACACATAGTTGGCCTTCTTAGTGCCACTCAAAAATACTTCTGGCTCTCACATTAGCATTTTGACAATTGTGCTATAGCTACAAACATTGCTAAAAGCCTCATTTAAAAAAAAAAAAAAACTTTCTTAACACCTCGTAAACTAGCCTTATATTGTTAGCTTCTTAGCAATATGCCTAAACAAAGGCTACAGCTCGGCGTGTGTAGTAGTAACTAGGCTTTGTAATGTTACAATTTTAGCATGGATGTTCCAACCAAGACTACAAAGATGGCACCCTTGAGATGGCAGTCTGCTACAAGCTGGGCTGATCTCTTATTTGTAATATCCCACCATTTTTGTTATCTAATGCTCATTGTACGTCGTGTGGACCAAGCGGTGAATTGTTTTTGGCAAAACTTCATCTTTTAGCATTCATAAATGCCTCATTATCCTGAATAATGGCCAACTTCATAATGTCATTGAAGTAAGTAAGTACAAAATAAGCAACAACAGCTAACTCATTCACTGCCATTGACGGCTATAGACATCAAAAATTCTATTTCTATTTTTCCCACTTTGTTAACAAGAGTATGAAAACTTATATATTTTTTATTGTATTAGAACAGATATAATATTTGTGATTAATCGTGAGTTAACTAGTGAAGTCATCCTATGAATTACGATTAAAAATTGTAATCGCCTGACGCCCCTTATTTTTAATAATCTTAAAAAAAAATATATTATATATATATATATATATATATATATATATATATATATATATATATAAAAAACATTTAAAAAAACGAAAAGATTTTAAAAATTAGGGGCATCAGGCGATTAAAATTTGTAATCAGAATTAATCGCATGACTTCACTAGTTAACTCACGATTAATCACAAATCTGTTCTAAATGTACAAAAAACATATTTTTCTAGGTTTTCATACTCTTGTTAACAAAAAAACTAACAGAAATAGTTCAAATGAATTTTTGACGTCTAAAGCCGTCAATGGCAGTGAATGAGCTAATTAAAAAAAACAAAAAAAAAAACTGCAGGTAACGTGTTCTATCCCCATAGGTCGGGTCAACGGGCCAATTCTGGCCTACGAACGTAGGTTTGGCACCTGTGTCTTGGATGGCTGTGATCGCTAACCTTGAGTCTCCATGTAGCCAGTGAGGAGTAGCTGCTTTGGTTACCTGCCTTCCACCTCCGACTAGCAGGCACTCTCACCTCATTAGCCGGCACTCAACCCAGCTCAAACATCACCGTCCTCTCTTGCATCTCCTACATCACCGCCGGCATGCTGTGCCGTTACAGAGCCGCGTCTACTCCACCGGCATAAGCACGTAATGGCCAATTATGAGACGGGCATGTCGTCCCGCGGTTTCCCTACAGTTCCGTCATTTCATTCTTCCGCACAGTTACCCCAACCCAGAGTGGTGGTTAACCTTAATAACGTCTGCATTGTGTGCCCATAAACGAGCGATGGCCACGCATTTGTGACCGTTCTGAGGCCGGGGAAGAAAAGCGTGTCCAAGCCCAACACGCTTTGCCAAGAGTGGGTTTGTGTGCTTTCATCATGCAGACATCATGCTGATGCATGTTTGCATGTGCCATCCAGGGGCAGCGCTATGTGCACCCTGCTGGCCACCCCCAACGTCGAGGGGAAGATTTTGATAATTAGTTGCGCCTTACTGACGTTTCCGCACAGTCGCATAACACTGAGGAGCTTGGATGCTCTGCTACCACATTTCCAAAGGCCATTAATCTAAATAAGTGTTGGGACTATCGAGCGGCACGCAGAATGTGGAAGAATATTTCATAACGTTGAAATATTTGATACTTGCAGTGCGCATTAATCAAGACGATTACTTTCGCACCTTATCACACAATCAACATAGCAGAGAAGTTATAGAAGTCACAACAATCAGATTTTCATGAAGTCAAATGTTAATGATTATATGCAACCCCCCCCCCCCAAAAAAAAATTCTCAGAAGGATCGCGATTCTGATTTAGTATGACTCAGAATCAATTTTAACTCTTCTTAAATTCACCGGCAGCCATTTTCACTGAAGCAACCCCCTTCGCTCCCGGCTGTTTTACTGGATTTGGACTGATTTTGCAAGGTCCACAGAATATTGTGTTCTATTGCTATAAAAACATGGAACCTACTAAACGAAGGATTAGTCTCTTCTTTCATCAGGAAAAAAGTATATTTCTATCTATTTCCGTTTTGCAACAATTAGCATTAGAATATAGCTAAGTTTCATTACTATTCACAAATCTATTTACAATTGTGAGTAATTGAGTTTTTTTTCCACATGGCCCATGTTCATCCTTTGCTCTGTTGCCACCTGCTGGCCGTTTGTTTGATAGCTACCATTTCGTCAAATGTTCTTTGCAGTTGAGAGGCTTCATCAAAGCCTTCTGTATGCTCTAGCATAAAAAACAACAACAACATATAAATACGTCTTTGGGACACTCAAAACATTTAAAATAGAACGGATTTATAAGTTTTTGGGAGCAAATGTCCCAAAATCGATTTCATTTAAATTATTTTATACAGTCTTGCCCTTGTTTGTGTGTACATTTATTGGGAGCGCTGTTCATGTTGTACACAATTTGGCCACTTAGGGGCAGTGTGATTCCACGCGTTCTGACAGATACACTGTTAAGTTGTAGCCACATTAGAGAGCAGAAGAAAAAAAGTCACGATCAAGTTATTCCAATAAAAGTTGTTGTTTTTTGCAGCGTCGGAAGAGCATTTGCGAGTGTTAAGATGCTTAAGCGTTTTGTATGAATAGCCGCTCTTTTGAGTGACAAAAGTGCAGTGAGTAGCGCGCTAATTAGCATTAGCGAGTCAGATATATATATAATAAAATTTGTGATTAATCGTGAGTTAACTAGTTAAGTCATGTGATTAATTATGATTTAAAAAAAAGTTTAATCGCCTGACGCCCCTAATTTTTAATAATCGTCTTTTTTTTGGTAAAAAATAAATAAATAAATAATCATTTTATTTATTTATTTATTTTTTTTAAATAATCTTTTTTTATTACAAAGAAATCATTATTCAAAATTAGGGGCGTCAGGCAATTCAAATTTATTTATTTATTTTTTAATCGTAATTAATCGCATGACTTCACTAGTTAACTAACGATTAATCACGCATTTTATATATGTTGAAATAAAATAAAAACAATTCTAGGTCTTCATACTCTTGTTAACAAAAGTGGGGGGGAAATGTTCAACTAATAGAAAGAGTTCAAATGAATTTTTGACGTCAATAGCCGTCAATGGCAGTGAATGAGTTAATGTTCAAGATGCAGAAAGTTAAGAAGCTACCCGTTTCCAAGTGTAGGCAGTAAAAGTAAATAGTCATATAAAGAAAAGTAAATATGTACTCGGGTACCCGTGCCTGAAGTCGTCGTATTAGAGTATCTGCGCATCATTACGCGGCATCACTGAATGAGCTCATTAGTTGCTACTTGTCAAGAGTTTCCTTGAGCCGCCCATGCACTTTTGCTGCCATCTTCTAACGTTGCTCCGCCTCCCACGCATCTCTCTCACGTCTCCTCTGCAGCTTCTTGCGCGCACACAATGACTAACTGTTGATGCATTCCACAAAACGGAGAAATTTCATACCTCAAACTCAGTTTTTTTTTGGGGGGGGGGGGGGCAATAGCAGAATGCCACACTGAATCCAAGTCCAAGACTGAATAATGGATGTGACCTCTCACCCCTCCAATTTATTCATGATGAACCCACGCTTGCATTTTACAAGTAAGAAAAAAACATCTAAATGCCAGGAAAGTTGCAGTTATTTTCCACTATTTTGACATGCTGACACGTCAACGTGCTGCGGGGACGAATGCGCGACGGTGAGTGGATTCCCAAAAAAAACGTCTCGATTGATTTTGCAAAACGTTCTCAGCGCTCGCCTTTTGAATTCCTCAAGGTTCTTTGACTGCTGAACGTTCTTATCGCTGCACTCAAGCTCAATTGCGTAATCGCTGCGATTGTGTCGAGTGTCATTGTTGGCCACGTTTGACGCCGAAATTCCTCGACTTGTTAAACACCCAAAGCCTCCCGTGCTGTCCTCCAGCCTGCTAATGGAATCGATCCGATGTTGTGTTATCAAGTCAACAGGATCAGGCGTGAATGATGCAGTCAGTGCCTGTTGCTGTAGCAAAAAGTTGATTTTCTAGTTTAATTCTTTGACGTCTAAAATCCACAACAATGTTTGTCTAAAGTGCGGTCATGACATCAATGCGAAGTAATTGTTTATCACGCCATCCACAGTAGGGTGGTCCTTCAAATTAAAAGTTGGAAATTCTAAAAAGTCTTCTGAAGTTTTGTCTAAATCAGACAATATTTACTAGGGGAGGAAATCTCACAATTTGATTCAGATTTTTAAGTCTGCGATTCGATTCAGAATCCATTTTCGATTCAAAAACATTTGATTGACAATGATTTCTGCTTCAATTTGTAGATGAGCAAAGAATCGTCATGATAAGTTTGGCTTTAGCCATTGATGCTAGCTAGCTAGCTGCCTAACAAGTTAAGGAGCACCATGGGAGCGAGCTAGCTCCCTAGCAGGTACCATGGGAGCTAGCCAGCCATTGATGCTAGCTAGCTAGCTCCCCATCAGGGACCATAGGAGCTAGCTAGGGAGCTAGATAGCTAGCATCTGGGGCTAAAGCCAAACTGTGGCAGGGTTTTGACTTTCTGGACCGGGATTTGCCACCTCTGGTGAGAATGAAGAGTAATCCCACGCAACACACAGAACGGCTAACGGGTTAGCCAGTTAGCAGCCAGCCAATTACTTTACATTCTCATTCGCTGACTGTTTAAAGGCAGCCACACATTCAACCTCACGGATGCTACAGTGTAGAATGTGCGGCTTGCAAGTGGACAAAATGAATACTTGTGCCTCATATGCATAGATTTTAAGTTTTCCAATTATTTGGTCACTACGTCTTGATCTCATTTATATCATAGAGTCCATGAGGTGGTCTGGAATGTAAAAAAACAACAACAAAACAAACAAACTCATTTGAGAACTACATATTTGTGTCTTTGCACATTCCGAGCTGTTAAAAACAAACACGCCAGAAGGAAGAAAAAGAAAGAAAAACAAACAAAAAAAAATAACAAACAAACACGCCGAATGCATTAAGCACAGCGAACGCGTGCACTTTGGCCACCTCGGATCTCGCTGCCGCCTCCAGCGCGCGTTACTGTAAATGCGTGTGTTTTTCCGTGCGCGGCAGCTCGACGTTTTCCTCGGTTGGCGGCGCGTGGGCGGACGCAGTCACAATAGAACGCGCGGGAGACGCTCGCTCGCTCGCTCTCACTTTGCCGGCGTTCGCTTGCGCTCGAGTGTCGCTGCCTCCTCCGGCCTGGCGGGAGTTACAGACTCGCAAACGGCACACATTCCATTCGAAAATTTGCGCCTGGTGTTTATGCCTTGAAATACAAGTTTAATTTGTCCCGTGACAACACTTGCAACTCAAAACATTTGTTGTTCGTGAAACATCTTTCCCCAACATAACTGAATGGAAAAGCCATTCCTTAAGTAAAGTAAATGACAAATGAATCCTGTTTTTGTTTGTCGTTTCTTGTATTGTTAGTCGAGACATCGCAACTCCTCTCAGTTCATCACTACAGCACTAATAACAGTCATTCTTTGCAGGGGATAAAGAATAGATGACAGTATTGTGTTTTATTTCTACGTGTTGCTGTACTGAGTGTTACAACTGTATAATATATGCTAATTAGCATCAAGCTAGCAGACGGACAAATAAGGTACAAATGTCGCGTTTCAAAGTCAAACAATCTTGAAGTTGTGACATTGTTATGAATGCAGGAGCTGCCTTTCCAAGACAAAATGTGTTTGTCGCCGCCTCATAGTGGGAGTTGAGCATCTCGTATCGGATGCCATTAGCCGAAGTAGCTACACGAGCGTGTCGGAGTTCATTAGAGTTGATTAAATAACCGCGGCGGGAATCCAACTCTTAAAGCTGACATTAATATCTGCCATTTAGGGCCGTCGGAGGGCCAGCGTACACGAGTCCCGCCTTGGGCTACGCCATCAATATTCCCCGAACCTTTTTATGCCACACGCAGGCGGCAAAAATCCGTCTCCTCGGGTTCCCCGTGCGCGCCGGCTTGCGGGCCACATCCGCGGATTCTCCCACCACACGCTTGGCCTCTTTGATGCCCAAGTGAGGGATCACAGGCTCACGTCGGAATTCTTGATCCTCACCAAGCTCGGCCTCTCGCACGGCACAGTCGGGAGTTCAAAGCCAGAGGTGGCCACGTTCGTCATCCGTGTACGATGTCGGAAATCATCTGCAGGCGTGTCAAAGGCGTACGCACAGCAACCTTTTTCCCCCCCTCACTTTTTCTCCTGGCTGCTTCTGGCATGGAATTGTTAGGAATTTAAAGCTAGAGGTGACTGCGGTCATCATCATCCAGAAATGTGAATTCAATCATTCACTCGCAGCCATTTTCAGTGAAGCAACCCCCTTCGCTCCCGGCTGTTTTACTGGATTTTGACTGATTGTTGTATTGCTATAAAAACATGGAACCTACCAAAAGACAGATTTGAGTTTCTTCTTTCATCAGGAAAAAAAAAAGCATATTTGTGTCTGTTTCTGTTTTGCAGCAATTTGCATTAGAAAAAGCTCAGTTTCATCATTATTCACAAAACTGGCCCTGGTTGATCTCTTATACTCTGCTGCCACCTGCTGGCCGTTTTTGCAATAACTACCATTAACCTTTTTGTGCAGTTGCGAGGCTGCATCAAAGCCTTCTGTATGCTCTAGCACAGGGGTGGCCAAGTTCGGTCCTCGAGAGCCACCATTCACCCTGTTTTCCATGTTTCTCTCCACTAACACACCTGATTCATGATCAGGATCGTTATCAGGCTTCTGCAAAGCTTGCTGATGAGTTGCTTAGATTAGATTCAGAGGATGACACGGAAAACAGGCTGGATTAGTGGCTCTCGAGGACTGAATTTGGCCACCCCTGCTCTAGCGTTAAAAAAAAAACAAAAAAAAAACGTATAAGTACGTCTTTGGGATACGTACATTTAAAATGTTAAAATATTGATATGTTTTGGGCAGCAAATGAGTTAATTGAGGCAGATGAAGTCAAAGTGCGATTGAGATTTTTTTTTTTCGGTATTGACTGAAAAAGATTGGCTTGTTGAATTTTTGTCAATTTCAAAAGTCAAGAATGAAAAGTTATCATGATGACCAAACTGGGATAATGACATTTATGTCTTGCATTCCAAGGTATCGGTTCGAGAAGCCGGTGGAGCATGTTGATACGTCAGGAATGATCCTTTTTTTCACCCACTGCTAATAAACACACGCACACACTCCCGACGTGTGTGTGTCATGTGTGTGTGTGTGTGTGTGTGTGTGTGTGTGCGTGTACACAAGCCATTATTAGAGGTTTAGCGCGCGCTGAGCAGTCAGTCAGGCTCCCCTCAGAGGAGTCGGCTTAAGGGCTCATCGGAGCTCCCCGAGGAGGCGCTAAACACCGGCGGACGCTTCAATCCAGCCGCCGAGCCTCCTTAAATATGCAGCGCGCACTCGCTTCCATTTTTAATAAGGTGGCTGGCGGAACACGAGGCAGGCGAGGCGGATGGAAAAAAATAAGCGCGAGAAAGGCGATCGACGAGGAGGAGGAGGCGGGATTTGGAAAGCAAGAGAAAAGGAGGAGAAAAACACGGGCGTTGCATTGATTTCTTGGCGTTTGGGGCGCCGGCCCCGATCGGCACAGAAACGTCAAAGGCGTTTAGGCACGCCGCCGCCGCCGCACAGCCAAACGTACGCACGCGCGCACACATTCACATGTGAGACGGGCGCAAAGAAAGGCTCACAAAAAAAAAAAAGCGTTTGTTGATTTATAAAAAGAGCAAAACATGGAAGGCAGGATGATGTCAACCAAGAACGGTGGATCTCCAGATGAAAGTTGAATTCCTTCCCGGGTGGCGCCCGAAACTAAAAACCACTCGTCTTTCAAATCCTATTTCTCCATTGAAATGCATGGCAATGCCATTAATCCGTTCCAACAATTTTACGTAATGCGTTTTTTTTAAGCGGGGAAAAATAGGATTCTATGATATTTTGCTTTAGAAAAACATGCAATGTAAAAGGTCATTTTTGTCTTTTAACCTTTTTTTTAGAATCCAAACGTTCAGTGGCAAGAACATGTTTTTCACTAGGGAGGGTTGAAAAAGGGGCTGATGTCAATTCTAACACTTAGCCAGGCCTTAATGGGGGGTCAAGAAAATCCTGGCAGCTCGCTGTTTAGCATAAATGTGACAAATAAAAACATGAATATGTGACGTCGGGTGCGACTCATGTCTCAACACACCATTTTTTTTTTTGCAATTTAACGCTGTCCCTAAATGTTGCAGCTGCTTTATAGAATAACAATAATAATATTTTTGTTTTATGCTAGCGCATACAGAAGGCTTTGACGCAGCCTCTCGACGGCAGAGAACGGTTGAGGAAATTGTGGTTATTACAAAAACGGCCAGTAGGTGGCAGCGGATCCGTTGAAAAAAAAAAAAAGCTCTTTTCCCACAGTGTTTTGAACCCGCAGTTTAAAACAGAATTGTGAATAACGGAAAGAGATAGAAATATACTTTTTTTTCCTGATGAAAGAAGAGGCTCATCTCTGTGGGCCTTGCAAAATCAGTCCAAATCCAGTCGGGGGCGAAGGGGGTTGCTTCAGTCAAAATGGCTGCCAGTCAATGCGTTAAGGAGCTCAGCCAGCATCTACTGTTAATTACGAGCACATTTGATCTTCCCGAGGCACCCGCGTGCACGTTGTCAGCTGGTGTCGCAAGCGTTTCCGTCGTTCCAGCTCGGAATTGGACTCCGATCTCGTCCCAAAGTGTCCTTCAGTTAAACGATATTGATTGGCCTGCATGCATTTAACCAGGACTCAACGTGAGCAACACGCACGCACACACATAGTGTTAACGTTGCCGTAGAAGCGGAGAAGATTCGTCAATCTCGTACGTCGCCATCGCAGAATGCGGAACAACGAGATCAGCGGCGCCAAAAGCCGCTTGGATGGGACGCCACGTATTCGTTATTGATGCCGCCGGGCTCGTTGCGCTCGACGGCGTGTGACGGCGGGCGACGTGATAAGCGCTGACACGCGAGGGTTCGAGCGGCGCAACGTGCGTCTTTTGCGTTGCTTGACTTCTTCATGTTGGTGCGTGTGTGCGTGCGTGCGTATTTTGGAAAAGGAGATAAGCAGCTTCTGGTGAGCTCGGGTCCGACGAAACCGATTCGGAAACACAAACCGACTTCAGATTTGATTCATTGTACATGAAAAATAATGACGTTATCAAATTCATTCTGGACAAAATATTAACTTTTCACTGCTGAAAATGAGTCAAGTATCCATTTCATATTTTGTCCTACACTCCGCAAAACATATTTATACGTTTATGTTTTTTTTTTTTTTATGCTAGAACATACAAAAGGCTTTGATGGAGCTTCTGACATGAAGAGGTCGCTTAAAGCAATGGTAGTTATTACAAAAAACGGCCAGCAAGTGGCAGCAGAGCATAAGAGATCAGCCAGGGCCATGTTGCAAAAAAGCTCTTTTTCACAGTGTTTTCACCAAGAATGTGAATAATGATGAAACTTAGCCATATTCTAATGCTAATTGTTACAAAACGTAAACAGATGATGAAAGAAGAGACTCTCATCTTTCTTTTGGAAGGTTCCATGTTTTTATAGCAATATAAAACAATATTCTGTGAGCCTTGCAAAATCAGTCAAAATCCAGTCAAACAGCCGGGAGCAAAGGGGGTTGCTTCGGTGAAAATGGCTGCGAGTGAATTTAAGAAGCCCCAAAAAAAAAAAAAAAAAAAAAAAAGCCCAACATGGCCACATAACGAAGCTTTGGTTTTCATTCCGGCTCCTAAAACGGAGCGCGCGTCGTCACCGAAGTTGGATAAAAAGCAAGTGGGCGTGTCTAGCTCGTCCGACTTCTCTCGTTAGCTCGACTGCGTGTTTACATGGCTTTGAGGAGTCGCGCGCTGAAGGCAAACGCGCCACAAAGCCAACGTTTTGATTCTTGAGCGACGCGGAATGTTAATGAGCGAGCGCGGCGCTCTATTATCTGCGCATCCTCCGGTCGTCGTCTGCGTCTGCTTTTAAACGCTGACAAAACCTGCCAGGCTGCTTCCTCTGGAGCAAGCCATTGTCTCAAGCAGAGAGCGACGCCGGTGCGAGGCGCCCGAGATAAGAAGCGGCGCAGGCCCGTCTGTTCCACGACAGACATAAAAACCATCATTGGGACAAAAAAACAAAAACAAAAGTGTTGTCGCTGAATTGTCGTTGGGTTAAAACAAAAAACATGCAAAAAAAAACGAATAATCGATATCGAATCGATTTATATTTTCTAGCCCGATATCGATTCATAAAAGCATGAATCGCTTATTTTATATATCTCTTTTTCCCATAAATTCTTAAGAATTTTTTTTTATTTTTGGAGATCTTACTGTTTTCTTTCAATTTACCGTTCACAAGAAATTAAATAATATTAATTACATTTATGAAAGACTTGACTTCAAAATCTTTTTAATTTATATTTCTTTACAATTCCTAAATTAGCCTATATAAATATATATTTTTTAATTATTTTGTCTCACGTTTTACTTTCATTAATAAACTAAATCATTTCACCGGTTACTGCTGCCGCAAACTTTACTTTGGAATTTAATATTTGTGAAGTTTTTATTTTATAGGAAGAATTGATTTGCCATAATTAATCGATATCGGATTGAATTGAAGTTAATCGAATCGACACAAAAATAAATAAATAATCAAAATCGAATCAAACTGAACTCTTGTGAATCGAAATTCGAATCGATACCCAACCCTAACAAAGCGTCACATTTATACGCAAGAAAATGAGAAATGCAACACTTTTCTTTTTGCTTCCATTTTAAAGGCCGATATCTCTCATAGTGTTCACAAATGGATCAAAATCTGTGTTAGTGAGCACTTCTCCTTTGCCGAGATAATCCCTTCACCTCACAGGTGAGGCAGATCAAGACAGATTTATTTATTTTTAATTGGGTTGAAGTGTCTTGGGCTTAACAAGGATTTATTTATACCTAAGTAGCAAGAATGAATATGCAACACTTAAATTCAAGTCAATTTTATTTTAAGAAAACCAAGTGAACATTGCAAGCTTTGGCCACTTCAGTTATAATGGAGAGAAAAAAGAACAATGGGCAAAACAACAGTCGTATCAACAACAGCAGTTGTCCCATTTTTATCAATCTGAAATTTCTTAAGGGATCACTTTGACATCATTCCTAGGGAATCACAATGTCTCATCACTGGCGAGCTATTTTTAGAACAAGCCCACGGGCTACTCATGTGGCCCTTCGGGGGGGCTACCCGGTGCCGGCTGGCACGTTGGTGACCCCGTTCTGAACGCATGTGACATATTGTGCATCATGGCGGCCATTTTGGTGAGTTGCTGGGACATGGCAGCGATCGCAGCGATGCTTTCCCGTTGCGCCGCAATCAGAAGGCCGTGGTCGCACAGCGGCACGTTGCACGCGCCGGGGCAGGCGAGCGGACCAAGCGGGCTGGCGACCGCCCCCGTCCCCGAACGCCCGTCACCGGCTCGACCCTCGCCAACCGCCCCGATCGACTCTACAGGAAGAAACGAAAGAAGCGTTAGACGGCTTCTTTCGTTTGATCATTGCTTTGATTTGTCTTATTTTGCTTGAGATCGCCGCTCTGACTATTTTTTTTCTTCTTTAATTCAATTGTTATAAATGCCAGACTCTTCACCTTAACCGGATACTTGAGAGTCGTGAAGTTGTCAGGAGACCAGAGGAAGGATCAAAGAAAAGAACGGCTCAACTAATGACTCTTAAGCATGTCTGTGCGATACGACGCCATCAACATTTGCATTAAGGCCAATTTTTTTTTTCCCTGTGAGGTTCCTCAAGCCTCACTACCAGCAGCAACACCAACAACGAGGCGCAAATCTTTTTTGGACATCTCCAAGCCAAACAAACGCAATTTTCCAGGGACCGAAATTCGAGGCTCTTATCAGCGAGGTGGACGCAAGGAAGAGAATATATATTAAAAAAATAAAATAAAATAAATGCAGTGAGTGACAGGAGGTCAACGCTGCGGTGAATGTAGTTTGGTTGGACATGGAAGACAGTAGGAGGATTTACAAAAACAAGCAGTGGTGCGGAAAAAAAATAAAAAATCATTGCAGCTTCATGACGGAGTGTTGCTGCCTGAATTTGAACACGAATGGCTTCATTTTTGGGATGCTGAGTCAGAAAATGAGCCGTTTCTTTAAATGAGCTCTAGTTTTTCCACATATCAATATTCTTGACAGTTAATTGATTGATAATTAATGAGGTTTGACATTTTACAAAATTCTTTGATTGCTACTAAAAGTCGAGTTGATGCTTTGATTTGACCCCCCCAATTCCAACCCGTAAAGCTGAGTGTGTTGGTACGACCCGGCCGGGGATTGAACCCGCAACCTCCCAGTCTCAGGGCGGACATTTTGCCACTAGGCCACTGAGCTGCTTAAACCGCTTGAAGCCGATTGCGAAGCCAGTCGAATAAAAAAAAAAATGGTCCGTGCTGGTATGCTGAAAAACTCTTAAGTTGAGTCGCTCGTATCTCAAGGCACAACTATATGGGAAAAAACAACTACCTGCATTAATATGCACAACACAAGTGCATGACATCATCACGCATAAACAAAGCTAAATGTCAACATGGAGGTTTTGTTTTGAGAAAAGTGAAATGTCAAACAAACATCAGCTTGATTGACAGCCGCGGATCGCAACAATCGCTCGATCAATCAATGAAAGTAGCAAGTGTTTGGGGTGCGGGGGGGGGGGAACAGATTCAAACCCAGAACCTCAGACCCGTGAGGCAGACATGCCAACCACCTCCGCACCGAAATGCAGCGTCACACGTCAGTCCCATCGCAATGCCGGCGGCGTTCAATGCCTCCTTTTGTATTGGACATGTTTTTGGGACTTTGGACAAGCGTTCGGCATCGCGGCGTGCGTCCGTAATGAATGACTGCGGGGGGAACCAGCGAGGCGTTTTGCATGCAACGCTCGCCTCGCCTGAATTCGGAAGGCGGGAAGAAAAAAAAGAAGGCAAATCCATCAGCCTCATGAAGAGCTTGGATGATGTCACCTTTAATGGAGGCCGGCGACGGGAAAAAGCGCTGATGGATGCCGACGACATTTTGACATTCACGCCATTCAGCCGCTCGCAAACAATCAGCACCGCAACACTCACACAACTTTAATGACTCGTACGCTTGCGTGTACGATAATAGCAGCGCACTTAAAAAAATGAAATAAATAAACACCTCATAGTTGCTTTTATTTCCTCGACTGCTGAGAACTGCTTTACATTTGTTCAGCATGGATCCCACCAACGTTCACAATTATAGCTGCGCCCCCCCCCCCCCACCCACACCCCCAAAAAAGTCAAAGTAGCTTTGAATTGTTGTCTCTGAGAACTGCTTCACATCTTTGTTGCATGGATTCTGACAACTTTATTTCCGTATAAAAATGTGTTCCAAATAATCATGGTGGGAAAAAAAAGTGTATATCTTTTACTTCAATTGTAGTTCTGTTTACAATACAGTAACGCCAGATGTTACATTCCGGACCACCCTCAAAATAAGTATACATCACGATACGTATTAATAATGCCGCCCAAAGATGTACATTAAAAAAAAAAAAAATCTTACAGCTGTAGGCGTAAAAAGCAGGATTGAAGAGGATTTGACATTCAATAAACGCTTCCTGTTTTCATCCATTCATTTGAACCCTAACTTCTTTAGATAGGAGCAAACTAAAGTGTGCCGCCATCTTGGGGTTGACAGTGGAATTACATCCCAAAACAACAGCAGGTAGAGCGAAAATAGTTAGGAACTGTACAGGAAAAATCCACAAAATAATGAGACAGCGAAATCCGCGACGTTTGAAGGCGAAGTGTTTACTATGCCCAAGACTGAAGTCGTTTTAATTCCACGACGTCTTTGAACCGCTTCACATCTGTGTCGCATGGATTCCACCAATTTCCGTGCCACTTACAATTTGTGTTCACAGCTACAGTGTGTCAATAAAATAAATAAATAAATCCCTAATTGCTTTTATTTCCCGTTTCAATGAGCTGCTTCACATCTGTGTTGCATTGATTCTATTAAATTTAGGTGCCACTTGTATAATAGTTGAGTTCACAAGGGCAGTGTGTTGGGGAACAAATCCCTATAATAGCTCTTCCAGTCAGCCAGCTGCTTCACATCTGCGTTGCATGGATTCCAGTTTCTGTGCTACTTTAAATTGTGTTCACAACAGCAGTGTTTAAAAAAAAAAAAAAAAAGTCTCTATAATAGCTTTCGTTTTGCGTTTCTATAGAAGTTGCTTCACGGCTGAGTTGCATGGATTCGGCCAACTTCCATCCAACATTCAGTTGTGTTCAAAATAACAGCAGTGTGTAAGAAGTCACCCACGGTCGCTTTATTTTTCACCATTTGCGAGAACTGCTTCACATCTGCGTTGCATGGATTCCAGTTTCTGTGCTACTTTAAATTGTGTTCACAACAGCAGTGTTAAAAAAATAAAAAAAAAAGTCTCTATAATAGCTTTGGTTTTCCGTTTCTATAGAAGTTGCTTCACTGCTGAGTTGCATGGATTCGGCCAACTTCCATCCAACATTCAGTTGTGTTCAAAATAACAGCAGTGTGTAAAATGTCCCCCATAGTAGCTTTACTTTTCACCATTTAAAAAAACAAAACGGATTCCCACCTTTGTTGGATGGATTCCACTAATTTACAATGTCTTTACTGTTTGTTAAAAACGGTTTCTATTAGCTGCTTGACTGAGTTGCATGGATTCCGCCAACTTCATTCCGTTGTGTTCAAAATAAGAGTAGCGTGTAAGAAGTCACCCACGGTCGCTTTATTTTTCACCATTTGCGAGAACTGCTTCACATCTGCGTTGCATCGATTCGGCCAACCTGATTGCAAATTGCACACATCTTGCCGTTCCCTCCCACGAGATGCCTTTAAAGAGGATTTGACTCGATTTCCATCCTCCCGTGTTGTAAAAGGTGTAATTTGACGTTCTTGTGTCGGTTCCTCTTGCGCCGCCAAATCCGTCTCGAGCCTGATAAGCCCGAGCGGTAACTTTCCGGCTAATTAGCCCCCACAAGCTATCGCCGGCGTTGCTTTCATCTCCAATACACGGCGATCAAACGTAATAACCTTCCGTCGACATCAAACTGAGCGCGCAGTCGTGCTTACTGTTGTTGTTGTTTTGTTTTGTTTTATTCTGCGGGTTTAGCGACAGGCGCTGTTGCAAAAGTGAACACATCACATTGCAATTAAGGAAAGCGCTCGGTGCGAATAAGACAAGACGATGGATTTTCCGGGGTGCGACATGACACCTCGTCATATTAGCATCGAACCCGCACAACTAGCGCCGAGTCCAATCAGCTTGAAATGTCAAATCTTGAAACGGAAAGGAACGTCAAGGCCATTATTGGGGAAGGTACTTCCAAACGGGAACGGATGACGAGCTACAGGTGCGTGTCAATTAATTCCAACATGGCGGGAAAACGGATTTTGGTAGTTGAATTAAAACAAGTGAAAGTCGTCGTACGTCGATTCATTTAAGTGATGGGAAAATGCCTCATTTTGATTGGTTCTCACATTTTATTATAATTTCGAGTACATTTTACATGAATTTGGGAGGTTCGCTAGATGTGAACTACAACCACATAATAATGAAATATTCCATTTTGTCTGTAGTGATTTGAAATCATGAGTTAATTTTTTTTTTTTTTTAAATTGAACTATTGTAATTTATTGAGATGACCTCAACATACGGATGTGTCGTACTGACGGCTCAGCTCCTCCTTCGACTTCTCAATATGGCGCTAATATTCGACTTCTTAGCGAGGATAAAGAATATATGCCTGCGAGTATTGTTATAGCAGCGTTCGCGTTAAGATATCCATTGCTTAACTCATTCACTGCCATTGACGGCGATAGACGTCAAAAAATCATTTGAACTATTTCTATTAGTTTAACAATTTTTTCCCCACTTTTGTTAACTCTTTGACTGCCAGACGTTTTCAGAAAAGGGATGCCGTGGGTGCCAGCCGATTTTAAGCATTTTGACTGATCTTTCAAGGTCCATAGAAAATTATGTGTTTGGACTATGGAAACACACATACTACCAAATGAAAGATTGGACTCTCATCTTTCATCAGAAAAAAAAGTTTGTTTCTACCTTATTCCGTTTTTCAGTAATCAACAATAGAAAATGGTTAGTTTCACCTTTGTTTTGACACAAACGTCTTTTAACGTCTTTGGCACTCCTCTATAGGATTTTACTAAACGTTATTTAACGTTTTTGGCAGTCAAAGAGTTAACAAGAGTATGAAAACCTAGAATGTTAGTTTTTGTTTGAACATGTATTGAATTTTGTGATTAATCGTGAGTTAACTAGTGAAGTCACGTGATTAATTACGATAAAAAAATTGTAAAAAAAAAAAAAAAAAGATTAAAAATTATTCTTTTTTTTTAAAGAAAAGAAAAAATTATTAAAAATTAGGGGCATCAGGCGATTACATTTTTTTTATCGTTATTAATCGCATGACTTCACTAACTAACTATCGTTAACTCACGATTAATCACAAGATGTAATATCTGTTCTAAATGTACAACAACAAAAAATTCTAGGTTTTTATACTCTTTTAACAAAAATTGAAAAAAAATGTTTAACTAATAGAAATAGTTTTATTAATTTTTTAAAAGTCCATAGCTGTCAATAGCAGGAAGGCTAACAGCACTGCCGTCTAGATGCTAATTGTTAGCCTCTGTGCCTATGGAGTTTTCCATTGCGTGTTAGCATTCAGGGAGCGAGAGGCTACGTGGTTGTTTCCAATCCACAATTTGTGATTCTCTGTGTAGTTTGACAGTAACCTCCAGCTAAGAGTGGCAATAAACTGCTTGGAGGCTTTTTTTTTTCTTCTTCTGGGAGGATATGAACTAATTTTATCTGTCAATCTGCCACTTGCTGCCAAGTGACTTGGGTCACCTGCCACAAACTAAAAAATGGACTCAAACTTGGTGAGTGAAATGAAACAAGGTGGCTTTTATGTGGTCGCTGAATTCCCCCAAAATGATAGCAGTGATGGCGTTAATGTATTGTCTCAAAAATGTGACAAACAAAACGCAAAGCCGCTTTTGTAAACGTGATAAGAGCTGTCAGGATGATTTGTGTGCAAAATGATATTCTCTCATGGATCCATAAGGGAAAAACAAAAGGATGTTGTTGGCTCAGTTTCAAGACGATAGCGCTTCACTTCTTCACGTGTTGATATATCATCCGGTTGTAGAATTATTTTATACGCACTCGTTTTAAGAGCCGTTTTGACTTTGGTACATTTTGGACACTTTAAAGTGCTCGAGGACGCTCAGCTGTAAATCATTGACACATTCCTCATCCTATCATAATCAACACTCTTAGATACTTTATTTTTGCTCGCTGTCATTGTTGGCGACTTCAACACTTACATGCACTCTAAAAACAGTTGGGTCAAAAATAACCCAACTATGGGTCGAAAATGGGCCAATTTGACCCAACTTTGAATCAAGAAATGTGTAAAAAAAAAAAAAAAAAAATTCCAGTGTAAAACAACTCATAAATATTGGTCAAAAATTGGGTCATTTTGTATAAAGCAACACAAAAAGTTGGGTCAAATTGAACCATTCAGTGGATCGGTCCATTTTTGATCCATAACTGGGTTACTTTTCATCCAATGTTTTTAAGAGTGTGACATAAACTCTCTGTACTTACTCTTTATGACTTTAATGTTTCTTTTTTTTTGTCTGTTTTTACGAACTAGGCCAACAAAAAAGATTCCGTTTTCAAGTGGGGATGTAACGATAAGAGCGATATCGTGATACCGCGATATTAAAACTGCCACAATATCGTTGTCATCATGTCACGATATTAAAAGCAACACATCTGTTAAAAAAAAAAAAAAAAGTCAGGTCGAGTTCCATTTGTGCAGTTCTAGCACCCTCTGGTGGCTAGTTTTTTTTGTGTGCAGTTTAATTTTCACAAGGCATGTTTTGGCCCTTCTATGTTTAAAATCCACACTAATGGTCAGATGAAGGGGAACGTGATATGTTTATGAACCGGGTCAAATTGTGGAGGAACTCAATATGTGCGTAATATTAATAATATTAAGTGATATTACAGATTGTAGGTTGTTGTTGTGTGTGTTTTTTAGTCCGAGTTTTTTTTTTTTTTTTTTTTTTTTTTTAAATCGCCAACTTCCCCACAATATCGTGATAATCCTGATATCGTAATGTTTGGATATCGTTACATCCCTATTGATGACATTCGCCCTCACGAGAAACAAGCAAGTTGACTGTCACGAACAAAAAAGCGACACCCAACACTGTCCTAACATGTCAATAAGAAAAGTCCTCCAAACGCAGAGAGGGCGGGTGCGATTTGGTTGGGGTGCGAGGAAAGGACGGATAATAAACGTCAAAGGGGGGGAAAAAAGTAGCCTGGGATGCAGATATGAGGCTTAAACTCTTCCTCCAGGCCGTAAGACCACAAGCTGAGCTCCGCAAGTGGAGGAGGAAAAAAAAAAGGAAAAGAAAATATTAATATGGATGTGGAGCGCATACACACATGAACAGAGAGTGGAAGGAGTGCATTAGCCGGTTCTAATATTCCTGAATTTCAACGTGTGTGTGTGTTTGCTGCCGGTGACCTTTTCAGTTGTGGAGGTGGCGAGCTGAAAGGCAGAAAATGCGAAAAGACGGACGAGTGACGGCTCGCCGGCGCAAATATCAACGGAGAGGGTGCCGTCTCATTTCTCCCGTCCTCCTCCCCCAGCTGTTGTCCTCTCTCCATCACGTCTCATTGTCACTCACCCCTCAAACGACCCAACCCCCCCCCCCCCCCTCACGTGCGCTCTGTCGCCTCTCGTTTCCCTCTCTCGCTCCTTCCCTCGCTCGCTCACTCCATCCACACAAATGACTCGGTAAAACAGGTCAAGTGTTACAAAATTCAGCCTGCGGCTCAACCTGCCTAATTCAAGGCCTGCCTCGTTGCGCCAAGACAACACACACACACACACACACACGCGGCTTTCAAAATAAGGATTTGCATGTATACGGTTCACGTATAGCCTCCATCGCGTGGGCCGTAACTCACCATCAAACATCCTCCATCCACTCAGCCCCTGTCGTGACGTTTTCCTCAAGGGGAGATTTTAAGCGCCGTCTATTTAAGTGCAAATACGCATCTATCTTTTTCTCCGTCACCCGCCGCATCATCCACTCCAGACCAAGAAACACCTTCCTCGAATAGACGCTTCACTTTTTTTTTACCGCCTTCGGGGAGGAAAATTGTTTATTGCGAGGGATTCGCGACAGAAGCACACACAAGAGGTACAAATTGGAGATATAGGGCAACCGTATCATTATTATTATTTTAATTTTTTTTAATGTTTCCCCGCTCTTTAAACACATTTATACGACGGCGTATTGGCGCCACGTATAAATATATATATATATACTGTAGATTTTTTTTTTTAGAGGGCTGGGGCAATATTTTGAGAAAAAAACTCACAAACTTACAATTTTTTTCTCGCCAATTTGCCACTTAATAAAATCGCAAATTTAAAAAAAAAAAAAAGTCTCGGAAGATTGACCCCACCCTTAAAAAAACATATATATTTATACATGGCCCTAATACGCCGTCATACATTTAAATTTTAAAATGCACACTGTAAAAAAAACCAGCGATGTTTGCTTAGCACTTTTTTTATTTTTTTATTATTATATATATATTTTTTTAAGTACTCATCTTGAGTAGTCAAAATCCACCACGATGCCCGGGGGGAATCGTGATGTCAAATTTCGGTCGGCAGCGGGGGGGTGGGGGTCGGTTTTGGCCAAAATGGCCGCCACCCGCCCAGAAATGGCCGAAAATGACAAATATTAACGAGGGGTCGCAGTGACATCAGAAGTCGCATCCGATAGGGGGGGGAGGGGCTGGCGGAGTGATCTCAGAGTGCTAACACTAAGAGACTCATTTGAACTTCCTGCTTGGCAAGCACGCCCAAATATGGGCAAGCTTGCACCGGGGCACTGTCCTGCAGTGAACGGCAAGAAAAAATAAGTGCAGTGTGAAAAGGTTGCGTCACTGTGTGTGTGTGTGTGTGTCCGTGCATGAAATAAGCTCCAAAAGGGTTCTCCTCATGATTTACCTGGAACAAATCCTCTTGTTTGGTAAATAAAAAATAAAAGAAAGAACATTACATGAATGCGCTATGACCACCAGGGACTAAGTGTGTGTGTGTGTGTGTGTGTGTGTGTGTGTGTGTGTGCGTGTTTGTGTTTGTGTGAGTGGGAATAAAAGAGATTTATATCAGGCAAAGAATGGTTTGTTGCAGTTCCTAAGAATAGATTCTGTGACGGAAATGATTTTGATGCGTGTGCAAGCCTCTGCGTGTGTGTGTGTGTGTGTGTGTGTGTGTGTGTGTGTGTGTGTGCGTGCGTGCATGCTCAGAATTTGTCTCATTTCGTGTGTATTTGCCCCGAAGTGCTTTGCAGATCAAATGCACTTGCTGTTTAATTCACCGTCTCAACAGGCAGCTCTTACTGAGCGCACGTGCTCAGTGTGGCGTGCACGGCTACATGCGCGCGCGCACGCACACACACACACACACACACACACACACACACATCTATAGAAACAAACAAGGGGAATCAGAGATGGAATATGGAGATGAAAACTCTTTAAATATTTGGTCTGAGGCTCGGCTGCGTCGTCAGCCGCCGAGCGTCGAGTGTGTCGTGATTGGTGTTTGTGTGTGTGTGTGTGTGTGTGTGTGTGTGCGCGCGGAAGTGTGTCGCAGATGCTCGCCGCGCGCGCGCACGCACACACGCACGCACGCACGCACGACTAGAATAATCATATGCAAGCAAGTGTCCTCAGCTGTTAAGAAACTTCATGTTTATATGTGTGGAAAAAGTATCAGATCCGAGGATGCTTTTACACAAAAAAGAGACGCGAGATGAATGCAATCAAGCCTCAAGTTTGGATTTGTACTGCAATTGAAATGTTTTGCTCTAGAGGAGGCGGGGGGGGGGGGGGGGGTCGGGTTCGGGGGGCTGCGTGGAATCGGTTATCTTCAGATTGGAATCAGGCCTCTTGTGGGGAAAATCTGATACGAGTCGGATATCAAACAGATCGGTTAACAGATCGTCCGTTTTTATGTAAGCGTTCAACTTTTTGCAGCTTCGGTGCTTTAATTGCGAATGATTTCATGTGTTCGTGCTGAGATATTGCGATTATTTTTCTATATGGACGTTTGTGAGAG
This sequence comes from Vanacampus margaritifer, assembly GCF_051991255.1. Lineage (NCBI taxonomy): Eukaryota > Metazoa > Chordata > Actinopteri > Syngnathiformes > Syngnathidae > Vanacampus > Vanacampus margaritifer. The sequence continues at coordinate 26,004,680 of NC_135440.1, read as the reverse complement.
AGGAGGAAAGAGGGCGGGACATTTCACTCATAACAGGCAGAAATTTCATGATTTTGAATTATTGCAATTTTCAACATACACTAGTTTTTATTTCGTTTGGCTTTAGTTTTTTTTAATTAAGGAAGCTTTAGTTTGTTTTAATTTTTTCGAAAATATTGTTTTGGTTTAAAAAAAATATTTTTTGTTTTTGTTTGATTTTTATATAGACTGTTCAACATTCCTTTTATATGTCTAAACAGAAGGGGTGGGAATCTTTGACTGTCTCACAATTTGATTCAATTCCGATTTTTGGATCTGCGATTCGATTGAGAATCGACTTTTAATTGAACATAGTTTGATTGGCAATGATTTCTGCTTCAATTCATAGATGAGCAAAGAATCGTCAAGATCAACAGCAGTCTGACACGCTAATGCTAATTAGCGCGCTACTCGCGGCTCTTCTTACAAAACGCTTCAAAAATGTGTACAGAGAAGCATCTTAACATTACCGGCATGTGCTCTTCCTACGTTGCGAAAAAAACAACAACCTTTTATTGACATAACTTGATTGTGACTTTTTCCTTCTACTCTCTATCATGGCTACAACTAAACAGTGTATCAGAACGCGGGGAACCACACTGCCCCTAAGTGGCCAAATCCTGTACAACATGAACAGCGCTCCCAATAAAGGCACACACAAACAAGGGCAAGACAGTATAAGATCATTTAAATTCAATCGATTTTGGGACATTTAAATATATATATATTTTTTTACAATTTTTGGCACACCCCAATAAACAGTAATACTGAAATAAAAAACATTTAATTAAGGGATGTTTGATAGCACTTTTTTTTTTTTTGTCCGCTACCAGTAAGAGTACTCTTGAGTAGTCACCGATACCGATACCATTAGTACAAAGTATTTTTGACACACAAAAAAAAAACCTCAAAACATATAACTAAAAAAGAGAGACCTATATATCTCAATATTCCTCATTTTTAATTTCGTAAAAGAGCCACAAGAGGGCATCTCGAGTACTGATACTTCAGAGCCGTTGATAGAGAGCGTTTGGCCAACTCCGTTTCGGCAGGGTAACAAGATGGCGCCCACATGTCATGTGACCAGCAGTTGACCAATCACAGCGTAGTACTGTGATTGGTCAACTCATTTTTATTTTATTCCCTTAACGAAAGTGCTTTTTAACTTCAATTTTAGTTTTAAATGATTTTGCTAGTTTCTGTGAACTATAATAACCTTGATAAGAAGCTAAAGTGCAACATGCCTGCTACTAAACATTTCATCGAGCTGCTGCCACTTGTTCGAATCAAATGTTCTTATCAAACACTTTACCGAGCAAACGCTAACAAAATGTCATTTTAGCCGACGTGCCGATGGCCTCAACTTTGTCGCCGTCACGCAACACGCAGGGTGGCTAACGCTTTAGCTAGCTAACAGCCACACAACTCCACATTCTCATTCGCTGACTTGCACGTCACTCAACCAGGCACACACGCATTCAACTTCACACACACTACAGCGTAGCATGCGAGGATGGCGACCCCAAGAGGACAAAAAAAAACTTGTGACACGCAAACGCAAATAATCCTGCCGCCGCCGCCGCCATTTTGTTTCTCCCGACTGGACGTATTTCCACACGCGGCAACAATCAGATGAGCGCGCGGCTAAATCAACACAGCTGCAACGCGTCAACTCTCACTCTCGTCTCGGCTGTCGTCGTCTTCGCAGAGTGGCCTCCTCTAACTTTAATCAGCCTTCTGCTCGCCCTCCCCTGCTCTCCACTTTGCCCTTTGCTCCCGCGCCGCCGCCGCCGCCCTCGCTTCTTCTTCAACCCGCACCACATTTGGAATATTCATACATGAGTTTTGATTGCGCCGTCTGCCTGGGTGCGAATGTGTGCGTACGGGCCCGTGAGAACATTTGATCCAGCCTGCCTTGCACTTGAAAAGAAGCAAAAATAATAATCATTTGAGATATGAGATGCATTTTTGTCCTCAATTTAAAACAGTGTGACATGATTTGGTCATGCCAGTAGGGCAACACACACAATATAATAATACTCACAGGCATATATTCTTTATCGTCTGCAAAGAATGACTAACATTACAACGGCTTACTGAATTGCCTTCATCATCATCATCATCCTCCTCAGTGGACAAGAAGAGGTAAACGAGTAGAGGCCTCCAGGGGAAACCGCAGCGTTCCTTTCCCCCTTTTCTCGCTCAACAGCCAGCTTGTGTATTTATGTACTGTACCGTTGGTGTGTGCGTGCGTGCGTGCGTGCGTGCGTGCGTGCGGAAAAGCAGAAGATGGGACGTTATCGTTTCCTGCTCGACAGCAGGTATGATAGCATTTCCAATTTCCTGTGAGTTCTTACGCCTGCCGTCCGAGTTCAGCACGAGTCCAAGATGGGGAAACACAAACGAGAGTTCAAGACAGTAAATGTAAATGTAAAATATCTCTAATTAATACAGAGCTAATTTTATATGTTGTGTGTACCGGAAAAAAATAATCATGTCCTCTAATCCTTATTGTTTACTTTCATCTAAATTCTTGTTCCGAGTTTGTCATCAAACAGAATAGCCCCCCTGTGGAGCCCCCTTTGAAGTCTGCCAAGCAACAAGTGACACATGGCAACAACAAAAAAAAAAAAAGAGAAGAGATAAGAGCAACCATATGTCGATCGCAGGACTAAATTGTCGTCAGTTGGAAACGAGCGCCCCGGTGAGCCTGATCGATGCGGCGCTGCGGGGTCAGTGCAAAACAACACGTTTGTTTTATTATTTTCACTCCCCAGAGTATCGTTTGGAATGATTGAAGGTTCACTGGTGGATTTTTTTTTCTCCCCGTGGGGAGTTCCGCTCGGGGGAGGACAGTTTTCACGCAACGATATCGCTGAAAGATGCAACATTGCCTGCGAACGATCACGGGAGTAAATGTGGCTTGATCCTGCATTCTTACAGGTTGAATAGAGCGCGGCATCGTTTACAGGTTGCTTTAATTGCAAACATTGAAAGAATCTGCATTAAAGCACCCGATGATGCACTTTTTGACAATGAGATTTCATGCGGATGTGGCATCAAAATGTCATCATTTGGAGGATTAAAATGGGGTGCGAAGCCTCACAGCTTTAATTCTTATTGTTATGCAAATAAAGTCGATTTTGCAAAAATGAACAATAAATCTGCATTAAAGCGCTTAATGACATTTTATATGGGTGTGACATGGCGTCAAAATGTACTAACCATTTGAAGGATTTGCCAGAGCTTGTTGCTTTATTTGTTATCCAAGAAATTTTTATTTTGCTGTTTAACAAAAAAATAAATAAATAAATAAATATATATATATATATATATATATATATAAATAAAGCATTTAAGCAAATTAATAGTATTGATCAAAATGTCACACTATTGCTATTTATGAACAGTAGACAGAATCCACATTAAAGCACTTGACATTTTTTTTGACAACACCATATTACATTGGTGTGGCATGGAGTCAAAATGTAATGATCATTTGAATGATTTGCAATGAAGAAAGGCATGCTAGCGGTTATAGCTTTAATTCTTATCATTATCCAATAAGTGTCACTGTTTTACAAAAATGAACAGAAAAAATACCTAAGCAAATTAATACTATTGATTATAAATGTCAATTTATTATTTATTAAAGCTGAAAGAATCTGCATTAAAGCACTTGATGATGCACCATTTTGACTAAGACTAGTAACACAAAATGTCATTAAATCTTCTTTTTTTTAATTATAAAAAAAAGGGGAACTTGGGCACAAGGTTTCCTGTTCATCATTGCTAGCAGCTTTAATTATTATTATGGGCTCAACCTTTCAATTACGTTGCAAAAAAAAAAACAAGGCGCCGGGAACAGAATGGCTGCAATCACACATAATTGTAACACTTTCACCAGCAAAACCGTCGGGGATGAAAAAGAAAACGACTGTTTTCAGGAGATGAATATCAGCACGGAGAGTAGAAAAAGATTAGCGTGTGTGTGTGCGTGTGTGTGTGTGTTGAGTCTCGGAAAAGTGCGGCTGCCGATAAGGACGCTGACACATTCATCATATTCAACGCTCTATGCAGCGAGACAACTTGCGCCGAGAGCACGCTCGCATTTTTCATCTTTAGCGAAATTACAGAAAAAGGGAGCGTAAACATCAGCTAATGAATTCACGTCTGGGCGCGCATTTAGGAAGAATCTGCTGGACGGATCAATTCATCAATCGGGCTTATGCCACAAGACGCTTTCGTTCCTCCACAAGCCGAATTTCTTTTTTTTGGGACGGTTGCGGGAAAACTTGCAAAGGCTGACCGTCCCGACCTTTTTGAAATGCGGAGTTACTTGTTGGCTACTGATTTTTTGCATTTGCTCAATTTACTTTTGTATGTTCTTAATAATGATGATTTATGTTAAAGACACTGATCATGTTCACGATTTTTCGCAATAATTGAGTAACAATGATGAATATCATACGCAACATTTGATTCCCATCAATCTGTCGGTGTTTACGTTTTCCAAAGCTCAATTCCTCCAACATTCCTTCAATGTCCCAACACTGGCGAGCTCGCTTTCGAAGAGGCCAATAGGCTTTTTTGTTTTTTTTAATTTCATTTTCATTGGAGTTAACTTTCATTTGATTTTGACTTTTTTTTTTCTCAAATTCAGTTATTTTTAATTAGTTTTTAGAAGGTATTTGTTAGTTTGTATTAGTTTTTTTAGACGAGCCTTTATTAGTTTTACTATTCGTTTTTATTTATTCCAATTTTTTAATGTGGGTTAGAGTGGACCCATGTTGGGCACCCAATTCGGATTCACAAGGGTTTGTTTTTCAATTATTATTATTATTATTATTTTTGAAGGGGTTGGGAGATTTTTCTTGGAAACCGGCCATTTTTACAGGATTTTTTTTGTGGTAAAAAGAAAAAAAAGAGGCCACAATAACTATTGTGCCAAAAAAAAACAGCACAAAAGATATGCTTCTTTTTTCAAATAACATGTTCCAAACGGCCCTAAAGTCAGCTGTCGTAAAACCGGCCGATCCAATACAGAAAAATGTCAAATCAACCCCCGAGAGCGCATTTATGAAATGAATTGATGAAGACTAAAACAATGAGTCTGTTTTGCAAAAGTCAAATGTAGTATCCTTTTCTAAAATTTCATTTCATTTACAAAAATAATATTGGAATTTTAGTTGCTTCGTTCGTTTCCGTTAACTATAGTAACCTTGCGCTGTAACCAGATGAATTTTGTCTTGCCAAAATCCGCTAGCTTAATGCTAACACGCCATGTGAAACCCCATAAACGGTCGCTATCACGGTTGTTACAAACCTTTAAACAACTGATACATGAACACGAACGCTGCCCAACATGAAAGAATAAATCACTGGCATATCTTATTTACGTGCTGCGAAAAACAACTAATGATACCGCAGCTAGCTTGTAACAGACTCCATATTTGATGAAATGTGATATCTACGTATGCGTCGCTGCATTGCTAACTGTAGCCATTTGATTTCAGATCCATTAAAAGAGCCAAACGGACCAAACTCAGAGAGCGTTGTTTAAACACAAACGCGCCACGTTAGAACTTGAGTGTCAGACAAACAGCTCTTAATATTTGATGACTCACCGCCTCGGGCGAGAAAGCGAGTGTGAAAGCATCTTTAATGCTCGCAAGGAAAATATGCACCAGTCGACTTTTATAATTGAGGTCAGAGCAGATATTTCTTTTAATCCTTGTGACGGAAGGAAGGAGGGAGGGAGGCGTGGTGACATCCAAGAAAACAGGCCAAATCATTGCTCGCTCACTCTGGGATCTATTAGTCGGGTCTGGGGGACAAAAGTGGGGCCAGAGGTTGAGGACGCACACAAACAAACGCTGTTTAATCAACACTGCGCTGGCAGCCGCCGCAGATCTGCTAATAGCAACTGGGGGCGTTCATTTATTCAATTGCAGATGCGCCATCTTATTAGGGAGGAGGCATTTATGGAGATGACAGTTTTAAACGAGGAGTTTAAAACGAAGAAAAATAAATAAATGAACTTAGATGTGCCGCGGTTCAGTTCTTTCCTGATTGGAGAAAGGAAGTGTCTATTTGAGGTTGGTGCTTTCCAAGAGGATGACGCTCGAGCTGATTGACAGACACATGCATGCATGCATATGGGAATGTTTTTTTTTTTTTTTGGAGGGAGGCATCTATTTTTTTCAAGCGTATGACACTTAAGACCTAACAATTAATTGGCACACACGCACAAGGTTGGGGTCAATCTGAGGGAGGCATTTTTTGGAGTGGATGACACACCGGCCAGTTGACAGACACATGAACAAGGAAAGTAATTATTTGAGGGAGGCATTGACTTTCTCCCCCCCCATGTGTAGAATAACAAGACCCACTTTATTCATTAACACACTCAACTGATTTGTGGGAGTTATTCATTGATGTATTTTTCCAGTTGCTGATGCATCCAACAACACACACGCGAGGCATCTATATTTGAGGGAGGAGTCTCTTTATTCAAGTCAACACACCCAAAAATTGAGAGACAGATAATGAAACCGAGAGGTGTGTATTTTTTTTATTTTTTTTTTTAAGTAGTTGACCCTACTGCCAATTGGCACATGCGCAGACAAGAGGCAACTATTTGAGGGAGGCGTTCTTTTTTTTCAAATTATGTCAATGGAGGGCATCTATTTCAGTGAGATTTTTTTTAAAGCAAGATTTACCTACACATCGGGAACATCTCAGTTTTTTTGTTTTGTTTTTGTTTTTAAATCAAGTGAATGAATATAATTTGTCATCTACACACGTATACGCAGATTGTATTTGAGGGGCGTGTTTTATTTTCTCAAATGGATGATTTTTTTTTACACAGATGCAGAATGCATGTATTTGAGGGAGGCATTTTTTTTCAAGTGGATGACATTTCTATTGATAAAAACTAGTGGTATCAGGCGATAATTTTTTTTTTTATCGTAATTAAATCACATGACTTCAATAGTTAACTAATGATTAATCACAAATTTTATATCTGTTCTAAAGTTTTCATACTCTTGTTAATATAAAAGTAGAATTTTTTTTTTTGGCTGCATCTTTTAGTCATCGATGCAGTAATTTCATAATAAATCATAAAATTGAATGAATATGATGTCCTGTACTGAGTGTGATATTGTTTTGTTGGTCTTTTTTCTGCCACTAGATGGCATCATTGCATTTGTAAGACATTGATGACAGCTCAGTGCATTTTTCTTTTCATATTAAGAGCTATATAATCTTTAACATGAAGTAACTTGTGAAATTTGGCACATTTTTGAAATTGTAAAATACAACTTGACCCCAGGCTCCACAAATATAGGCATCGTTATTCAATTTATTACTGCTCAATTTTTGGCGCGAACGTGTCTGCTGCATTGCGACTGGAATTCCTCCAGTATAGGCTTTCCAAGTAAGAGGTGGTCATAAAAAATAAATAAAAATGGTGGAGTTAAAGGAACACACACACACACACACACACACGTGTACATTCTGGAATTAAGAGCTATCCGTGTGGCCCTGGGGCCAGTGCAGCAGCAGGTCTCATCACTGTAAGTTGCAGTTGAAGACCGCATTGGTGGTACTGCTGTCACTTTGGCTTCAGATCCAGGTTAACGGCCCGAGGCCCACATTGGGGGCGGGGGAAGGGGGGGGGGGGGGTAGACAGTTTCCACTGTATGCTATAGAGGTCACCCCGTTCACATCAGATATGCACCTTTTGTCTGCGGCAAACACAGAAACGCTGGGAGGCTTTAATTCCAAAAGGGAAGGGCCTGAGACGCGTTTGTGCGTTCACGTGTGTGTGTGGAAGCAGTTTTTCGAACCGTCACCAGCCTCCAATCCAAAGCAATTAGAGTGTCCAGATGGCGGCAGCGGACCCGCAGTAAATAGCTGTGCATTGACAGAAGACGGCCGACACGAACAAAAGAAAAGGCGGCCAGCGATGACACATCACGGACGCCATCAGAGCAGCAGGCAAACAACCAGGACGCGGCGGCGACGTCGCCATCAACCAACTGTCCCGCCAACATTCCATGCGCGCCCCCACAAAGTCAATCTCGTGTTAAAATTTGACTCAACAAGGTTGAGTCAGAGTCGTAACAATGCGGCCTTTCTATGCCGAGATTTGTGCAGTCGTGTTTCCCAACCTTTGAGCTAAGACAAATATTTTCCTAGTTAGCAACCCTACAGTTAGCCTAGCTTCTATTTCCTGTATTTTCAGCATGCCTTATGGTGCTATGCTGCCTCTCACAGGTCAGTCTTGGTACTACCATTTGTGTAGCAATGTTTCCCAAACCTTTATAGAGCGAATGCAAATGTTTTCCATGAGAAAAATCCCACCAAGCGTCACGGCACACTTTTGTTGGTTGGGAGAGCGACAACAGCAACTGCGCCGGCGCGTACTTGATGGCTAATATTTTGCCATTACTCTTCACGCCGCCGCTGTACGCGTCGCCGAGGCGAGGTGGAACGACGTCGACAAATGAGAGAAAGGTAGTAATAATCTTCAAAATGGCTTCTCCCGTTGCCGCGCTCACTTTCCCACAAGAGCGTTATCACGACGGCGTCGACGCGCAAACAGATTTGTCAAGGCAGGCAAACGGCAGGACATGAGAGTGGGGGCAAAAGGGGGAGGGCGGTAAATAAATAAAATGAGCAGCAGCGCTGGCAGTTTTTCTTGATGGGGGAGAAGGGAGGCGTTTATTTTTGAGCAAGTGGATGACGCGCGTGCAGACCACTAACACGACAGCGCATTTTTGACAAAGTGGACGAGACGTTCACTGACGACTTGACACGGACAAGAGAAATGTCGATTTGAGGGAGGCGTTTATCAAGTGGATGACATGCCTGCCTATGATAGACACACAAAGTGTCTATTTGAGAGAGGCTTTTGTTTTTAAAAGCCGATGATTAAGACACACAGGCCCGAAGGAGATGTCTATTTGAGGGAGGCCTTTATTTTTTATTTTTTTTAAAGTTGAGGCACCAAAAAATTAACATTCAACCAAGTGAATGGCAGGATCTATTCGACGGAGGTATTTATTTATTTATTTAAGTGACAGAGAGAATGGAGAGCTCCATTTGAGGGAGGTGTTTACTTTTAATCAAGTGAATGATGTGACCATGGATTGGTAAAGACACATGCACTAGCGAAGCGTCTATTTGAGGGAAGTTTTTTCTTTTTTTTAAGTGGATGATTCACCCAGCGATTAAGACACACATGCGCAAAATAAATGTTTTTTTTGGAGGGAGGGCTTTACTTTTTATCAAGCAGATTATGTGCCCGCAGATTCAGACACGAGCAAAACATAAGATTTATGGCTGGTTTTTATTTTTAAAAGTTGATGAGGCACCGAAAAATTAACATTCAACCAAAAGGGAGGCGTCTATTCTTTCAAGCAACATCCAACTACATCCAAGTCACGTTTGAGAGGTGTTAATTTGAAAGAGGGATTTATTTTTTTCCCCACGATTAACACAAGTCCAAAAGGGGGGGGGGGGCATCCATTTTTCAAGTGAATGGCAACATCTATTCGACGGAGGTATTGATTTATTTATTATTTTTTTATCATACATCATCTATGATTAAGTGACAGAGAGAATGGAGATCTTTATTTGAGGGAGGCGTTTACTTTTAATCAAGTGAATGATGTGACCATGGATTGGTAAAGACACATGCACTAGCGAAGCGTCTATTTGAGGGAAGTTTTTTCTTTTTTTTTTTAAGTGGATGATTCACCCAGCGAGACACATAACACACATGCGCAAAATAAATGTTTTTTTTGGAGGGAGGGCTTTACTTTTTATCAAGCAGATTATGTGCCCGCAGATTCAGACACGAGCAAAACATAAGATTTATGGTTGGTTTTTATTTTTAAAAGTTGATGAGGCACCGAAAAATTAACATTCAACCAAAAGGGAGGCGTCTATTCTTTCAAGCAACATCCAACTACATCCAAGTCACGTTTGAGAGGTGTTAATTTGAAAGAGGGATTTATTTTTCCCCCACGATTAAGTCCAAAAGGGGGGCATCTATTTTTCAAGTGAATGGCAACATCTATTCGACGGAGGTATTGATTTATTTATTATTTTTTTTATCATACATCATCTATGATTAAGTGACAGAGAGAATGGAGATCTTTATTTGAGGGAGGCGTTTACTTTTAATCAAGTGAATGATGTGACCATGGATTGGTAAAGACACATGCACTAGCGAAGCGTCCTTTTGAGGGAGGCACTTATTTGTAAGTGGATGTCGGACGCAATGAGTGCACACGCACAAAAGAGATGTTAATTTGAGGGAGACATTTAGTTTTTCGTTAAGTACATGTTGTGCATGCTTAAGGGTAAAGACACAAACGGCAAGGAAGCTTCTATTTGAGGCAGGCTTTTTTTCCCCTCTTAAAGTGGATGACGCACTCAGACAGCCTGCATCATATCAACAATTAATCTATAACTTGAATCAAAGAGAATCAATGAGCAGCACGTCGCCTCATTGGTCCAGCGGTAAAAAGAAACATCAGGCTCTGAAACGTCAAAAATCAACAAGTCTTTAATAATAACAACAACCAAGTACGGAAAAATAAAGACATGACAATAGCAGCGGGCACCGGTCTAATGCACCTGTTTGTTTTTCCCCTCATTTATCTGCTGCTTGAAAATCAATATTTAAAAAAAAAAAAAAAGAAAAAAGCGTGAGAACGGGACAAAGAAAGAAAAACAAGTTCCACAGAACAGTCGATAAAAAGCACATTTCGGAGTAAATGCTGCGCGTGTACAATTCAAATTGTATAGACGACGAAGCACATTTTTGCCAGCGTTTTGGCAGCAATCACAGCGCGGCAGTCGAGAATAAAGCACTCGCAAAGGAAAACAGTTTAAATTATAAAGCACTGCAAAAGAACAGCAAATGAAAATAAATCCTTCATGCGTTGCCTGCGTCACTGAGCAATACACAAAACGTGACACCATAAATTAGTACTTCATTTTTTTCCCCCCTCTCCTCTGCTACATATTTATATATTTATATTATTTACACAGGAATGACTTGTTTGTTCATGGGTGAGATGGAGGATGTTAAGGCTTTGTAGTCATCACGTTTGCAGAAAATGGAAACAAAAATTTCATATGATGGCGTGAACACAAAAAAAAAAAAGCATTTTACTTAAACTGATTAATCCGAAAAATAGCAATGAAAGCACCGACAAGAGCAGGAAAACAAAACATAGGAAGATGCTAGCAGGGGGGGAAAAAAGTTGCTGGCTTGCTAACAAGGCTAATTTCGTATCCACGAGTGGCGGGACAAAATGCTAACATCGATGTTTCTGTATTGTCTCTCCAACATCAAACATCAATTCCATTTATGTCAGAAGAGTTGTTTGTCGTGTCGTGACACTCGCTAACTGGGCTAAGTTAGCATTCATGAGGAGTGGGCTAAAAACGTCAATATTGTGGCGGCGCTTGCGTCGCTATCGCTCACAATATTTCATCAAATATTGACTCCATTAACGGCATGAGGGTTACTAGCAGCTAATGGGTGCGACAAAATATCAATATTGTAATTTATCATATAATTATATCCGTCAGTCCAGTATCGATATGAAATCGATTTCATGCGCGGCAGACGAGTTAGCTTGCGGACTCACTTGCAAACCAGGCTAAGTATCTACTAAGGGCGGGACAAAATATCAATATCATGATGCATTGTATTGTTGTTGTCGATCTCATTGGTTCCTGTGGCATTATACTGTAAATATAGCACACAATATTAGCACTATTGGCTAATGTAACACGTGTAGCCTCTCGGAGTTCATTTTCCTGCCCTTGTCCACTTTCATTGCAACAGGATTTGGGCCGCAGCTACGTCTAAATCAAGATATTTCGTTGCGTTCTTATTACATTATTATAAATGTCTGTAGTGAGACAAAGCACAAATATTCTAGTATGGATCCTTCTAGAAGCATTTTGTAAGACGTGATGGTAGATGAGGCTGGCGGCGGGTGACGACCTTGCATGTTGATTGCAGTGACAAAAGTCACACATTTTTTTTCTGTCCAACACGATAATTCAAGACACATTTTGCTCCCCTCTGATCAAAGTCAGCAAAGGCCCGATTGTCGGATTTTTCTGAAATATTCTGGTCAATTATCCTGTTGCATGGTGGTGTGCTGACAGTGATTTTTGTTCCTTCCCAATCGGCTCGAATAAACAGTTGAGGCCATTATTCGAAAAGTGGGAAACAGGCATAAGAATAAACCAGCCAAATTGGAGCAATATGATTAAAACCTTCTGCCGAACGAGTATCCTGTGGTAGAATGCGTTAAAAGCATTTTTCCTAAAACAGTTTGGACCAACAATTTTTTTTTTTTAAACCTGTTCCATATTTACGACAAGTTGATCCGAACAACGAAACTTAACAATGTAGTTAGCAACCCTACAGTTAGCCTAGCTTCTATTTTCTCTACTACTAATTGTCTGTATTTTCAGGATGCCTTATGGTGCTATGCTGCCTCACAGGTTAGTCTTGGTACTACAACAAGATACTTGTCCATTTTGAGCGCACTGATTTTTTTCCCCTCGTCATGTGTGGGGTCGCTGCCATCTAAAAATCTATGAAGATGAGAAAAATTGGTATGTGTGTACCAGAGGTGGCAAATTCAGGTCCAGAAAGTAAAAACCCTGCCCCGGTTTGGCTTTAACCCCAGGTGCTAGCTAGCTAGCTCCCATGCCGCTCGTTCACTATTTAGGGAGCTAGCTAGCTAGCGTCAGGGGCTAAAGCCAAACTGTGTGCTAGCTAGCTAGCTCCTATGGTGCTTGTTCATCATTTAGGGAGCTAGCCAGCTAGCATTAGGGGCTAAAGCCAAACTGTGGCAGGGTTTTTACTTTCTGGACCTGGATTTGCCACTTCTGATGCTAGCTAGTAAGCTCCCATGGTGCTTTGTTCACCATTTGGCGAGCTAGCTAGCATTAGGGGCTAAAGCCAAACTGTGGCAGGGTTTTTACTTTGTGGACCTGGATTTGCCACCTCTGGTGCTAGCTAGCTAGCCCCCATGGTGCTCATTCACCCTTTAGGGAGCTAATTAGCTAGCATCAGGGGCTAAAGCCAAACTGTGGCAGGGTTTTTACTTTCTGGACCTGGATTTGCCACTTCTGATGCTAGCTATCTAGCTCCCATGCCGCTCGTTCACTATTTAGGGAGCTAGCTAGCTAGCGTCAGGGGCTAAAGCCAAACTGTGTGCTAGCTAGCTAGCTCCTATGGTGCTTGTTCATCATTTAGGGAGCTAGCCAGCTAGCATTAGGGGCTAAAGCCAAACTGTGGCAGGGTTTTTACTTTCTGGACCTGGATTTGCCACTTCTGATGCTAGCTAGTAAGCTCCCATGGTGCTTGTTCACCATTTGGCGAGCTAGTGTTAGATATTATTAACATTTAAATTCTTTATTTCATATATTAACCATTGTTATACATTATTAACATTTTAATTCTTTATATTAACCATGTCGAAATGTTTTGTAGATGTGAGGTAGTGTTGAACTCAGTATAATTTGACCTTAAGCTGGAACATATTGTTTGGGCTAAAAAATTCCTTCTCAGTGTTATGTGCGAAAACACTCATTTGGTCCTTGAGAACAGAATCTGTCTCGAACACACACACCCCTGACCCTGACCCTGACTCTGACTCTGTTTTCGCCATCGCTCACGGAAAAGTACCCAGAGAGTATGTTTTGTCTACAAATGAAAGAGAGGCGGTCTGTTTAACTATAAGAAGCCACTTTACACGCGGAAGAGACACATTCGGCACTCTGAAATTCCACCGGTTATGTGATGTTTGGAGTCTGTCACGATGTCCAGAGATCTGTTTTTTTTTTTTTTTATTAAATCATTTTTGCAAAGGTGTTTTTGCTTACATTAAATCTGTCTTCAAATTTTGGAACACGCAAAGAGGACAAATAATTTTATTCCTCTTCACTAGCTAGCATTAGGGGCTAAAGCCAAACTGTGGCAGGGTTTTTACTTTGTGGACCTGGATTTGCCACCTCTGGTGCTAGCTAGCTAGCCCCCATGATGCTCATTCACCCTTTAGGGCGCTAACTAGCTAGCATCAGGGGCTAAAGCCAAACTGTGGCAGGGTTTTTACTTTGTGGACCTGGATTTGCCACCTCTGGTGCTAGCTAGCTAGCCCCCATGATGCTCATTCACCCTTTAGGGCGCTAACTAGCTAGCATCAGGGGCTAAAGCCAAACTGTGGCAGGGTTTTTACTTTCTGGACCTGGATTTGCCACCTCTGGTGCTAGCTAGCTAGCCCCCATGATGCTCATTCACCCTTTAGGGCGCTAACTAGCTAGCATCAGGGGCTAAAGCCAAACTGTGGCAGGGTTTTTACTTTCTGGACCTGGATTTGCCACCTCTGGTGCTAGCTAGCTAGCTAGCCCCCATGATGCTCATTCACCCTTTAGGGCGCTAACTAGCTAGCATCAGGGGCTAAAGCCAAACTGTGGCAGGGTTTTTACTTTCTGGACCTGGATTTGCCACCTCTGGTGCTAGCTAGCTAGCCCCCATGATGCTCATTCACCCTTTAGGGCGCTAACTAGCTAGCATCAGGGGCTAAAGCCAAACTGTGGCAGGGTTTTTACTTTCTGGACCTGGATTTGCCACCTCTGGTGTGTACCACCATAAAGAGCAGGAAGCAGCCACTTGATGAAACGCCAAAAGCTGTAATTCCAAAGTCTAAGAACAGCCAAGTGGACAAACCACCGCATCCCCACAAAAAAAGAGCATCAGTGAAAAAGTGCGCGCAGCCTTCTACAATAATTCCGGCAAGGGTCGGATTACTCGGGTGATGTGAAGCAAAGTGTGAAGCGCAGGACACAAATCGGACTCTTTCCAAATCAGCGGCTACGGAGTACACGTCTTGACACAACCACCGAGCAAAAGAGAAGGAAGAAGAAGCGTGTTTGTTTTTTGGATGTTTGTAGACAGTGTGTGTGGGCCGGTGTCAGGCGATGGCAGGTACGAGGCGTCTCGAGCCCAGTTTGACTGTGGGAGTGGAGCATAATGAGAGCGGCTGCGGGGCGTTCGCGAGTGGGCGAATGTTTCTCGCCGTCGACGGCACGCCAGGTAAACAACAACAAGTTTGCTTTTACAATTTTTTTTTTCCTGCACAGTGATTAAAGTTGGATGGAAACAGACCCTTTCTTACTTGATCGCAAAACTTTACACACACCTCACGACGTGAGTTGATCAATTATGACGCGCGAGTGTGCATGGTTGGTGCGTACCCCGGAGAGCCAATTGTGAAAAAAATAATGGTGTGCTTGTTGTGTTGAATTGCCAAAATGAGAAAAAAAAAATGGGGGAAAAAAAGGCGCATAAATTCCGCAAACAACAAAAGCTGCCGTGCTGTGTAAAAATGTACATTCACAATGACTTTTTCCTTTACATCGCGCCACACAGGCTCCACCAAGCTGATATTTACATTGTCATAAATATCCACATTATTTTTTTTTTCCACAATAAAAAATAAAGATGCTTACATTTATAGTATACACAGACATCTCAACACCAAAAAATTTACATAGTTTTTTTGAGCGTTTGCCCCCCCCCCACAACAAATGTTGCCATTTTCATCCCTAAACACGAAATGTTACACGCACATATCTCTTTGTAGCAGTGACACACACACACACAAGTGCAAAAATAACATCTTGATTTTTTATTTTATTTTTATTTTTTTTACTTTTCAGTGGCTGTGGTAAATCTGGTGGTAGGTTGCGATTTGTTGCATTCCCGGTTGCTAGGTTGTCAGCGTTGCGTAACCTGTTGTGGTGAAACTGACTGAATGGCGTGTGAATGTTGAGGCTGTCTTCCGATTGGTCGCCGATGGCAAATCATAAGGTCACAGCTCAAAAGTGTCACAGGCAGATGGTTTTGTCTCCCGTCTGATGTCTAACAACTGTTTTTGTGCTACAAAACAGGAAGTCCTCAGTTCACAAGGTTCATAGTAGGGCTGGGCTAAAAAAAATCGAATTGATATTCAATCAATTTTCCTTTTCGAGCCCGATATCAATTCATAAAACCATGAATCAATTATTTAAATATTTTTCCCCCCATAATTTCTTAACTCATTCACTCGCAGCTATTTTCACTGAAGCAACCCCCTTCGCTCCCGGCTGTCTTACTAGATTTGGACTGATTTTAGAATGTTGTGTTCTTTTGCTATCTATAAAAACATGGAACCTACTAAAAGAAAGATTTAAGTCTCTTCTTTCGTCAGGAAAAAAAGTTTATTTCTATCCGTTTCGCAGCAATTAGCATTAGAATATAGCTAAGTTTCATCATTATTCACAAATCTATTTAGAATTGTGAGTAACTAATTTTTTTTTTTTAACATGGCCTGGTTGATCTCCTTTGCTGCCACCTGCTGGCCGGTTGTGTAATAACTATCATTTCTTGAACCATTCTTTGCAGTTGAGAGGCTGCATCAAAGCCTTTTGTATGCTCCATCATAAAAAATAATAAAGAATGTATAAATACGTCTTTGGGACACTTAAAACATTTAAAATAGAACGTAATTATACGTTTTTGGGAGCAAAAAAGTCCAAAAGTCCTGTTTATATTGACCATTATTAAATTAGAATTATGAAAATATTTTCATCATCCTTGCCGATGTTTATGTAACACGTGTTACTTTCATGAATAAACTAAATCATTTGACCAGTTACTGCCTCTGCAAAATTTACTTTGGAATTTTATATTTGTGGAGTTTTTGTCATGTCCTTGACATTTAAGAAGAATTGATGTTCCATAAGTAATCAATATCGGATTGAACTGAAGTGGATCGAATCGGGGGGGGAAAAAAAATAAAAAATAAATAAAATAAAACTGAACTCTTGTGAATCGAAATCAAATCGATTGAGGAAATTATCATCGATACCCAGCCCTCGTTCTAGACAAAATTTCAAGGTTATAACAAACTAGCTAGCGCAGCGATGTAAGAATACGTCATCACGCAGTACAATAAGGCACGCTCAAGTTACCGCCATACTTATCATTTATCGTTTATCATTGGATTGTTTATTATTTTATTCATTTATTATTATATAAAGATGGAAGAAGCCACCGCTTCCGTTAGCTGCTCAGCTCGCCCAAGAAAGAACGGAGGAAAATGGGCAGAGCTTATCCCACCCCTTCCCGTCTTCCTCTCTGCCTTCAAGAAGGTTAGCAGTCCCGCAAGGCAAAACGACGTCCGCCGGCACGAGCTCTCCCACCGTCATTCAAGGTTAAAAGCCCGAGTACAGTCACCGCTGCCTTGGGCGGCGCTTTAGCCAGCGTTTGACCTGCCGACCGGCAGTCGTGCTTCAGGACTCCGCCGAGCCTCGCACGGCAATTTAACAGAAGTGGAAGAAAAGCAGACTATCAGAAGGTCAGAAAAATTCATGATCATGCTGATACGGGTGACTAAACGGCAACGGCGGACGTAGCGGCCGAGAGGGCCTCGGGTGGCTCGTTAGCAAGATGAATTAACAGTCAGGAGACAATCAGGCCCGGAGCTGCATCATAAAGGGCCATTTCGCCGCGTGTTGCCTGTTAGTCAATAGAAGTCCGCCGGCCAAGGCAAAAGCTTTTATGTCCCCCAATCAATTCTGCACACTTAACGGCATCCGCTAATGGAGAAAAATATTGCATGATCTCCCGGGAAAATCTATAGATGCTAATGCGCCGATGCCTCGCGCCATCCGTCAAGCGGCCAAAAGGCGGCGGAGGAGGGTGGCCGCCGCTCGCCAACGGTGGATTCGTCAGTGCTGCCTTATCAGGCCAGAATAGCCGAAGTAGGCTGTTTGACACATCACGAGTAAGAAAATGAATAAATTTTAAAAAAAGCGGACTTGATCTCGACACATTCATCTTACACTGCCCTGCTTTAAATCAGAGCGCCCAAAACACTTGCATCAGGCTTCTAACAATGTTAGCTAGTCATGTTAGCCTAACATTGCTATCAGTTTCTAACAATGTTAGATAGCCAAGTTGTTATCATCGGTTTTCTAGCCATGTTAGCTAGCCATGTTAGCCTAACATTGCTATCAGTTTCTAACAATGTTAGATAGCCATGTTGCTATCATCAGTTTTCTAGCAATGTCAGCTAGCCATGTTAGCCTAACATTGCTATCAGTTTCTAACAATGTTAGATAGCCATGTTACTATCATCAGTTTTCTAGCAATGTTAGCTAGCCATACATGGCTATCAGTTTCTAACAATGTTAAATAGCCAAGTTGTTATCATCAGTTTTCTAGCAATGTTAGTTAGCCATGTTAGCCTAACATGGCTATCAGTTTTTAACAATGTTAAATAGCCAAGTTGTTATCATCAGTTTTCTAGCAATGTTAGTTAGCCATGTTAGCCTAACATGGCTATCAGTTTCTAACAATGTTAAATAGCCAAGTTGTTATCATCAGTTTTCTAGCAATGTTAGTTAGCCATGCTAGCCTAACATGGCTATCAGTTTCTAACAATGTTAGACAGCCAAGTTGCTATCATCAGGCTTCTAACAATGCTAGCTAGCCGGCAACTTCACGCTTCATTAACAATCAACTTCCTCTTGTCAGGAGCGCCCGTGACGAGACGTTCGCCTCCGCCGTCCCGCAGACTCCCCCTTCCGTCCCCCCACGTCCCCCCACGTCCCCTTGACCCTGTCAGCTCGGCTGCACCTCACTCCTGTCACTCTCTTGTTTACCGTCTACCTTTTAGCTGCCGGCGCCTGGCATGACGCTTTTGCATGTGAACACCGGGTCAGCGTTTCAAAGCCAAAAAGCGCTTTGGTTCTTACAGCACATGAAGACCCGTGGCTGTGAAGCTCAAATCCCCCGCCAAGACCGCGTCAGGCATTTATGTGAATGGACAGACGGATGCGTGATGCGACCAACATGTCATGTGGCGGTATCGGGACTTGGAATAAAGGCTCAGCTGTTCCACACGCTACCTTGGTTGTGTTTGGCTCACTTTCAGCTTTGACAGTGACAAAGTGGGGCAGCCTTGGCGGGACAAAAAGAAGCACTCCATCATAAAAAGTTGAACTTGGTGATCTTGTAAGCGAGTAGCAATGTGCTGACTACTTCCAACGACCGGATGGTTCAGAGTTTTTCATTTTCACTTTCAACTGCAGTGGGTCGGAACCTCACTTCTCAGCTCGGCTCACGCAGTAGCACAGTTATAATTACAGTAAATATTTGGATAGCTAGCTAATACTGGCTAGGTTATATATCGCAACCATTAGGATAATAACTTTAGAAATTGTATGGAAGGACTCTTCCTGGCCATGAATATCAAACAATCCTATGACAGACAGTAAGTACGGCCTGTTCTGCATAAGCTAGTTTGTTTTGTGTGACGTTCATAAACTTAAAACAATGTCGATGCCGTCGTAAGCTGAGGACTCCCTTTAGTAGGAACGGGCCGATATCAGGTTCTGATGAAAAAGATTCTTATTAAAATGATTAAGTTCTGCATACACAGGTAAACATAAAAAGAAAAACTGAATTTTTCTAAATAAAATCGAGTAAAACAGTAAAAGTATGTCTCTGGAAATGAGTAGTTGCTGTATTTCTCTGCTTTGTGAAGTCACGCCAGAGCGGAAACAGATGATAGCAATGTTCGGCTAACAAACTGTTGCTAAAACATAGCTAGCTAGCATAGTTAGCTAGTTATTGGCCTCGATCTATCGTCTCTCTATTTCACCAGTTGTAAACATGCAAACATTCCTTTCATTTTCGATGGTATCGTGTCGGAGCTTTTGCCTCGATCAGCCAATCTCTGTAAAAACGTTTTGTGTAGCCTTCTTCTACTAAGCTGTGGTCAAAATTCCCAAAAGAGACTTTTTCAATAAGGGGAAAAGTTGTATGCGTCAACCTTGCTTGTACTATCAATGGGAGGAGTCATATCATTAATCATTTCCACCGATGACAACAACAAATAAAAAATTGAAAACTCTTATGGCTTATGGAAAGTTTTAGCGTTTCTGAAACGGTGA
This sequence comes from Vanacampus margaritifer, assembly GCF_051991255.1. Taxonomy (NCBI): domain Eukaryota; kingdom Metazoa; phylum Chordata; class Actinopteri; order Syngnathiformes; family Syngnathidae; genus Vanacampus; species Vanacampus margaritifer. Next base: position 25,984,610 of record NC_135440.1, on the reverse strand, counting down.
CTTTTTAAAGTTGCTATAAGCTTGAATCCGGTAACGGGCCCATTCCTACCTTGTAGTAGATTTCCCAATAAAATAAAAACGCTACTTTAAAAAAAAAAACACAGAATCAAAAGGTGACAACCCTCTGTAGTCGTTCTCTTGGCCCTCGGTACTAATTCCGCCTTGGCCACAGACCTACTTTCCGTTTCAATCAATCAAGCCGACGGCGGGAGACTCCGCGCAAGTGATTTTGGAGGTTTGACGGTAAAGAGAAAAAACAAAGACAACAGACGTCAGCAAACAAATCCTCTGGCAAGCGCTCGACGGTTTCGCGCCTTCAGACACCATCGTGAGCAACGAAAGCACCCCGCGTGACGGATCACCAAAACAAAACAAAAAACGGTTTTCCACAGGAGACCCGAAAAGGCGTGCGGACTGTATGACAACTGCGCATGAGAGGGAATCTTCTGTCGACATGACTCGATCGCTCCTATTTTGTCAACAAACAGCAAGAACTCCACTCACAAGATTCCGACAATGTCCTCCTCCGGTCAGTATTGGGGCTACACTGTGATTAATAATAGCAGATATGGAAAATAACATGTTTTCCCTTCCTGGACGCTTCCTCCTCCCCCTTCCGGCTCCCTTTGGGCTTTATACGTAAACAGCAGTCCGAGAGATGACGGAGCCGTCGCGCTGGGACTCCATGTCGTCGTCCAGGTAGTCTCCGATCATATCGTCCTGCTCGTTGGGCGGGCGCAGCTGCAGGATGGGGCCGCCGCCCGAGAAGTGGTCGTACCGCTCCTCTTCCTCCAGCTCGTCGAACTTCCTCCTCTCGCCGTCGTCCAGCTCGCTACTGAGCAGGATGTCCTGGGCGGTGGGCGTGCCGGCGACCGCCTCGGGCCGCCCGCCCACGGTGAGGGGCCCGTGGTTGTTCTTCTCCCCCTGGTGGGACGAGCCATCGTCGTACACGTAGATGGGGCCGTTGTTGTTGCCCACGCCGCCGCCCACGCCGCCACCCGTGCCGTTCTTGCTGGCCTTCTTGCCGCCGCCGAATATGCGCGCCTTCAAGTCGCTGCCGCCGTTGGCCCGGTAGCCCTGCTGCTGGCGCCGGCTGCGGGTCACCAGCACGGCCACCAGGGCGGCCACCAAGAGCAGAGCCAGCAGCGAGCCGATCACAGCTCCCGCCACCACGCCGACGTTGGACGGGTTCACTGACGGCTCTGTGGGTGGGGGAGGGGGAGGAGGAAGGGCGGGAGAGAAAAGGGAAGAAGAAGAAGAAGAGTGTGAATTGTGCCGAGGGAGGAAAGTCGTCCGACACCAAGAATGGAAGGAGGAAAGGAAGAGGACGACTGATGGAGGAAGGGGTCGGGAGATGTCCATGTACCGTTACTGTAAACTTCCTGATGTGTCGGTGTAGCGTGTAGGGGAAGTCAACCTTAAACATTTGACCTCACTGGTCTAAATAAGACATTATGATTAATATAATATTTGTGGAATACGAGTTAACTCTTTGACTGCCAGACGTTTTCAGAAAAGGGATGCCGTGGGTGCCAGCCGATTTAAGCATTTTGACTGATCTTTTGACTGATCTTTCAAGGTCCACAGAAAATGTTGTGTTTGGACTATGGAAACACATATACTACCAAATGAAAGATTGGACTCTCATCTTTCATCAGAAAAAAAAGTTTGTTTCTACCTTATTCCGTTTTTGAGTAATCAACAATAGAAAATGGTTAGTTTCACCTCTGTTTTGAAACAAACGTCTTTTAACGTCTTTGGCACTCCTCCATAGGATTTTACTAAACGTTATTTAACGTTTTTGGCAGTCAAAGAGTTAAGCAGCAAAATGTAGCCGTTTTTATCAATATCAGAAGGCGGCCATTTTGCCACTTGCTGTCAACTGAAGATGACATCACAGTTGTTCAGGACTCCGTTTTGTTAGTTTTTATCATAGTTAGTCAAGCTCATCCAATTTTTATTTAGTCACCTTTTAGTGGACTATAAGTCAAGTATTTTAGTTTTTATTTTAGTCCAAGAAAACAATTTTATTTGTCTAGTTTTAGTCAGGACAATCATTTTACCCTTTCACGTTGTTTTTGTCAGCAGATAATAACAATTGCAGTATATCAACAAGTGGCAATGACTCCATGCTACAAGCTAGTAAATTAGCTAGCATTAATTAGCAGTCGAATTAGCGTTATTGTTGGAACGTTGTAGCTGTTGGTTTAATGTTACAGAGACAGGATTTTACACAATCATAATGTTCATCTCGTCTTTGTTCGTTAATTAAAATGCCCATAGATTTTAGTCCAGCTGTTATTAATTGAGCTACATTTTTATCTTGTTGTTATTAGCCGAGGGAAATACAGACTGATTTAGTCGCAGTTTATTAATTAATTCATCCATCCATTTTCTTAACCGCTTATTCCTCACAAGGGTCGCGGTGGTGCTGAAGCCCATCCTGCTGCCCAGCTGGCTCCGGGTACACCCTGAGCTGGTTGCCAGCCAATCCAGGAAGCTCACAGCACCCAGGCGGTCTCCCATCCAAGTACTAACCAGGCCCGACCCCCGCTTAGCTTCCGAGATTGGGCGTTCTCAGGGTAGTATGGCCATAAGCCTAATTAATTAATTAACTTATTGTTTTCATTTGGTGAAAAATGTGCATTGACGAAAATATTTTTATTTCGTTTTCGTTGAGGAAATTAACACTACTCGAGAGCAAGGGCAAAATGGCCGCCATCTGATATTGATAACAAGTGTTGGATTTTGCTGCTTAACTCATATTACCAAATGCAATATTAATCAGAATGTCACGTTTAGACTAGTGAGGTCACATTAACATATTATTTGGGGGGTACTTCCCCTTTAAAAACACAGCATTTTAACAAAATATGACTTATTCTGTTTTCAATACGGCAACGTGTCGACACTGAACTCTCAACTCGGTCAGACGGCTTCTCGGGCTAATTGCGTATTTTGTGTGCCTTCAAGCTGGAGAAGGTGAAGTGGCGCGTACGCAGGTAGCCCCTTCGCTACGTTGGCATTTCCCCCGTTGCTGCTCGTGTCCCCATTCCGACCGGCACGTCACACAAAAAGGTCTCAGACGCTTTGACCTTTAACCTTCTAAGCTTGTGTCCAAGGCTGCTGCTGGCCACAAATCACAAAGTGCAAGTGGTGATTGGGGGGGGGGGGCTTGTTTCAGGCCATGCACACTCTTTGGGGAAGGAGCCATGTGTGTGTGTGTGTGTGTGCGGAACAGGTGGAGGCCATGCGGGGGTTGATCATGATGAATGGAGCAGTGGAGGGCAGGAATTAGATGAAGGAGAAGAGGAGGTGAAGGAAGAGGGTGAGTGAGTGACAAAGTGATGCAGCGGAATGACAGCGCCTCCTGGAAGGCATGAAGCAAAGGCACGACAGACCCCCTCCCCTCCCCAACCACCAGCGGCCCCTCCCTCCTCCCTTTCCCCCCCTCCCGACACTAGTGTCCATTTGATTGGTGGAATCACATAGAGAAGCCTCTTAAATTCTACTTGGACTTGTTTTGGAATCCCAACCGGCGAGGACGCCGACATTCACTCGGCAGTATTTCTCTGCAGCGCGTGAGCACTGCAGAGAAGACGAAGAAGCGGTGGCGGCTAAATCAGAGCTCCCGTGTGACTCGTCAGCCGTATACTGCGTTCACTCATGTCTCTCGCAACTCAAACTTTCCTCTCCTGTGTGCGGCGCAATACTAAAAAAAAAAAAAAAAAAAAGAAGGATTTTTGACAGCAAAAACACTAAACAGCGCGTTGGAAAAATGCAGGCAACAGCCAGCCTCAGCGTCAACTTGAATTGTGTGTAAAAACAAAAGTGAAGCCATTAAATCTGCATATTTACTCAAACTGTGACCTTCCTTGGAAAAGACGGCGAGCCGCAGTTTGTCACCGGGGACGTCAGCCACTTCACTCAAATAAGTCGCTTCCCTGTTTATGATCATAAAAGCAAGTCCCGAATTACCACAAATCCTATCAACGCAATTTTTTTTACGCGGGTGCTAAAGAAAACAGCAGCATCTACCAAAACACGAATAAAGTCTCTCAGATCAAATGTGAAACTGCCAAAACCAAGACTCCATGAACCAGAATGAACTCAAATGGGTTGCTAATTGTAGTTTTGCAGAAACTACACCACAAGTTGTCCAAAGCGCTTTAGCAAGCCTCATATTGACATATGTTTCAAACATACAACGCAGGCGCGTCAATCCACAAAAAGTTTTTGCTTTTTTGTTTATAATAACTTACTTGAACCTCCAGGATCTCTCGCAGTACACTGGATAGAACACAACGTCTTCTTTTGGATCAATTTTAAATCCATCTGCTTGCATGGCACCGGATGCTAGCTAGCGCTAAGCTAACCCAGGCATCTTCGTATTTCATATCCCTTGCTAGTAGGGCTGGGTATTGATTCAAATTTCCTCAATTGATTCGATTTCCATTCACAAGAGTTAAGTTCAATTCAATTTGGATTTTTCCGATTCGATTTGATTCACTTAGTTCAATCCAATAATGATCAACTCATACACTCGCAGCCATTTTCACTTAAGCAACCTCCTTCGCTCCCTGGATTTGGACTGATTTAATTAGCAAGGCCCACAGAATATTGTGGTCTATTGCTATAAAAATGTGGAACCTAACAAATGAAAGATTAGAGTCTTTTCCTTCATCAGGATTATTATTTTTTTAATCTATTTTGCAGCAATTAGCATTAGAATATAGCTAAGTTTCATCATTAATCACAAATCAGTTTAAAACCGTGGGCAAAAGAGCTTTTGTTTGGAATCAGCGGGAAAAAATTATCTCTAAATTTCATTATCATTCACAAACCTGTTTAAAACTGTGTGTTTTTGCTGCATAGCCCGGGTTGATCTCTTATACTCTGCTGCCACCTGCTGGCCGTTTGTAATAACTACTATTGTTTTAACCAACCTCTTCAGTTTAGAGGTTGCATCAAAGCCTTCTGTATGCCCTAGCAAAAAATAAATCAAAGACATAAAAAATGTATAAATAAGTTTTTTTGGGACACTGATATTTAAAATAGAACGTATTTATACGTTTTTTGGGAGCAAATTGGTTAATTATGGAACATCAATTCTTGAATAATGTAAGAAAATACTTTGAAATTCACGTAAACAGTTAATGTCAAGAAAAACATTAAAATTGCCCTTTAAAATTGTATTTTGTTAATTTATGGGGAAAAAAGAGATTAAAATAATCAATTAATGGTTTCATGAATTGATATCACGCAAAAAAAATAATAATAATAATAATCGATTCGCTATGGATGATTCCATTTTTTAAACCCAGCCCTACTTGCTAGGCGCGAAACAAAGACGTCGATGCACAAACTAGTTGGGCATTATTAACTGACTGCTTAACAGATGAATTGAACGTACACATAAACAGCCCTTGCAGTGGTTCGCCATTGCTGAATGTGCCCGACATGACGTGCAACCGCACGCAATCTGAACACGCTTGTTAAACCCTGCTGACCAGGTGCAGTTTCCTTTAACTGGCAGCGCTTTTGCCGGAGCAAAAGTCAAGAGTTAGAGCCGCGCTGTAATCTTCAGCTCGCCGTCAGCACGCCGGATGATTTAGGTCAGGAGATGCGAGCGAGCATCCGCTGCTGTGCGTTTAGCAATATCTGGCACCACAGACGCGCTTCAATTGGCACAATAAAGAAGGAGATTTACTGGAGTGTGCTAGCAGGCTCGAAAAGCCGCCACCGGAATCACAGCACAGCGGCGCCCAGGCTTGGCACAGGCGCCGGCTTTCCTGCGCCAAGGGTTCGGGGCTCTAGGTGCTTTTTGGGAAGCCGGCCAGATGTCCGGCATACACAACCCTGCGACCACTGTCCGCTCGCGGTTATCAGTGGGCGCTGACCCTGACCCCGACCCCGACCCCGGCCTGTCTGGATTTACTTCACTGTGAGGCAACACATTCAAAATGTCATCCAAACAAAATGGGTTACATCATGCATCAAAAATACAAGAAGCAATCAAAGTAAACCCTAAAGATGTGTTTTGAATGACTTATTCACTTGAAATAGCTAATATGTACAACGACATTACAAACAAGGTAATCTTATAAAGTTTTTGACTACAACTTGCCGAGTCGTAGTTTATTTGTTGGCTAATCCAACATCGGCTAGCAAGATATCATCTATTGCGACGTAATCTTATGTTATCTCAATGAGAGAATGATACTAAAATATTCATACTTATGGCATGCTATCTGTCCTTTATTATTTAAATGGCGGAGGTTTCAAAAATGAATCCACCTTATGAATATAACATCACGACATGTAACATCATGACGAGGAAGCTAATTCAGTTCCACAAATTCGAGACAAGGTAATGTTACTTGTAATCTTGACAAGACTGAATACATTCATAATAATAAAACATAACCGCTTTCTGTCATGCATCATTAATGAAAGTTGGTTAACAATGAATTCAGCTTATAAATATAACATTGGCTATGTGGCTCGTAGGGCTGATTTAGTGCTTCTTTTTTTTTTTAAAGCTCGATAAGACTAACAAATAGCTTTTAGTCAATCATGATTAATTGTGGTTGTTTTAAATTAAAATGACACAATAAGCTACGTGGCTAGTAGGCTAACCCGGTATTGTCCACAACATCATGTCAGCTTACAACTTAAAATATAAACAAAGTATGCATACTTCATTTTTTAAAAGATAAATTAACCACATGACATACTGTACATGGTAGTTTGCTAACTTCATGACCGCTAGCGAGCCAATACGATACAAAGTAATCCTGAGTTTTTCCAATGAGAAAACTTTATTCACTTTTAATGGTGTGAATTGGCACAAAGAGAAGAAAACTATTGAGTCTTGTTGGTTGTTTAAAGATAAATTCACCATAGAACATACTGTACATGGCTAGTTTGCTAACTTGATGAGGGTTAGCTTAGCAAGCAGATATGAAACAAAGTAATCAGGAGGGGGGGGGTTTTGTGAGAAAAAAAACTCTAAAAACTTTACTGGTGTGAGAAGAAAACTTGATTCTTGTTGGTTGTTTAAAGAGAAATTCACCGTCTAAAAATCTATCATGACTAAAAGGCTAACCTTAAATAGCTTAGCGAGCTAATGCCACGTCAAGTACATCGTCACATGCTATTTTTTCCTCTTTTTTTTTGTTAGCTCCATAACACTGTGGATTAAAATGAAATATTCAGCTTTCATTCTGTTTTAATGGAGCTTTTTAACAATGGGTTCACCCTATAAATATAACATCTCCTTGGCTGGTAGACTCATCTAATATGGGCTAGCAAAGGAATGCAAGACCAGCCTGCAAGTCCTCATTTGAATTGAAAGTCAAATCTGGACATTATTTAACTCCGTGTACAAATTAATGACGGTTGTTGTTCATGCCAAAAAATAAATAAAAAAATACAAAAAACTCCCAAGCTGCCGTGCAACCTGAGCATCAAACTATAACTTTTATCCTGAGCTTTTGACAGCAAGAAAAGTCATTGTTAATCATACTGTGTATTAGGATATGGTGCAAAGTGTCAAATACGGCATGTTCTTAGCAACACATCAGATGACAGAACGCAGTCTTCCCTTTTCAGAATGACAGACAAAAGAGCCGCCCGCCTCTTCTTCGTCGTCGTCTGTGAGATTAAGGCTACACAATGAAAAGCAAATAACTCGGGGTGACACGTTTCAAACATATTCCCACTTGCCAAATTGATCAAAACCCTTTTGCTGTAAAGTTCATCACCCTTTCCTTCCCTCTGTTGCGCCGGCTTTGGCTTTTCCTGCAGACACTGCAGAGGATTAAGCAGCCGGCGCTGTTGAAACATTTGACAGACGCGAGCAGCTTGTTGTCATGCCTCCTTTTTGTGATGCAACACCACACGAGCCCCGCTGATGAATGCCAGCACCAAATTATTCTTGTAACGTCGATTATTTTCAAGAAACAAATTGCTGCGCTCGCCGCCGTCCAACACCTGCGCTCGACCCTCTTAACGGGAGCCTCTCTGCGCTCCTCCGCGTGCCATTTTCTCCATCTCTGCTCGCACTCGAGCAGATGTCTCCTCTAAACCCATTTTCCCTGCCATCTTTAATTTACACCCGCGTTTCTGTCATGTTACGTCTCCTCGCTCTCGGCTCTCCACGTAAGCCCCGGGAAGAAAATTAATCATGTCATGGGGCTATATCTTACGTTTATTTCAATATTCGCTCCGGCTTTCCAAATCACCCTCTCTCCCGCCTGTGGTTCACTAAACAACTGATTACGTCCTTTCAGTTGCTAACCAAAAAAACAGCACCAACCGGAACTGTCTCTAAGACGAATTCTAGTGTGGCGTCAATATGGCATGTTGCAATTGAGAGAATGACTCACGAGTACCCCACAATGTCGTGTTTGCTTGCCAGTTGACTAGGCAACTATCGGTTGCTAACCAAAACAGCAGCGCCGACAGAAAAACACTCTCCGATTAAGTGTCAACTTTACATCATGTTGGAAAAGAGTTCCCTGTGCATTACGTCATGTTTGATGACTCAAGTTCACTCAACTTTACATCCGTCGAAAATGGACACATTCTGGGCACTGCAATAAATGGGAGACTGCGGAGCAAAAATATTGCAGCAACAGCGGGAGAGGATAAGCAAAGTTATGTACATGTCTTTTGATAGTCACGCTTGCCCCCTTCCCAAACAAACGCCGCCGCCCCGCCCAACCTATTATTCCTCCCGGCAGTGCTAAACATAGCGATTCACACACACACACACAAAAAGCGAGGGTTATCCCCTCAGCGTCCGCTCGGGAAAAGAACACGAGAAGTGCATTATCACCTCGGGCTCCGAGGAACGCTGCTGCAATGCAACGTGACGGGAAGCGCTCCAAAAGCAGATCCGGCACTCACTTCAACGGAGAAGGAGTCAAATGTCAATGATCAAATCCTGGATCAATTCCTGTAGTTAATTGGTTAGCGAGTTCCTTAGCTAGGTTAGTTCGAGGGGTTCATGTTCTCTCTTTGGTGGAGCCGTTAACCTTTGACCCGGCCTAGTTTTAAATTTAGTCTCAGTTTTAGCCTATTTTCAAACAGGAGTTATTTAGTCAAACTCATCCCGTTTTTATTTAGTCTATTATTAGTCAACTATGAATCGAGCATTTCACTCTTTATTTTAGTCCAAGAAAACATCCTTTTATTTTTAGTCAACAAAAACTGTCAACGTTTTAGTCTAGTTTTAGTCAAGACAATCATTTGACCCCGTATACTTTTTTGGCCAGCAGATAATGTTGAACATTTCGGATCTAAAACTATTTCACATCAAGTTTTCTCTCATCTTTTTGATGAAAAACAACTTCACACACAATTACAGAATATGAGCTAGTAAGTTAGCCAGCATTAGTTGTAGCCATTGGATTAATGTTACGTTATAATTTACTTTTTTTTCCCTTTTTTTTTTTTTTTTAAACCTTTGACCGTGAATCCACGTCCCGTCTGTCCCATGTTTGGCATGTTGCGGACAAGATTTTACCAAATCTTATAATTTTTGTCCAAAAAATGTCCATAGATTTTAGTCCAGTTTTTATTAAGTGATGTACATTTTTGTGTCGTCTTTATTAGTCAAGTACGATATCTGACACTGTATCGTCAATGTGGAAAAAAAGGAATATGAAGGGACAATCTGGACAGACATTGAAAACTACATTGAAGAGAAATATGTGGTGACATAAAATTGTACTATTTAATTTTTTTAATGCAATCGTGTTCGCTGCCAGTGCTTGTTTCCAGTCAATACAATCTAGAACGCCAATTTTTATTCTCAATGCCAAAACGTAAGCGCAGTGTTCTGGCTGCATTTCAAGTTTTCAGCGTGTGGCTCTTGTCAGCGCTACGCTCGCGTCTTCCTGAGACAACACTTTAAACATTTAACAACGCCGTGTAATGGAGTCTTCAGAGGCTCCCCCGTGCAGGTGCGCTGCGGACACCTTCTAACAAGGCGGCGATAGTATTAAAATAAGTGGGTTAGGGAGAGGGGACATCCTCCAAACGCAAAGCTGTGGCTTGAACCACGAGGACATTTTTAAGCAGTGCTAACGAGGGCGAGGAGGCGGGTTGGAGAGAAAAAAACGCGTGCGTACACCTGGCAGGAAACAGATGTGAACCCTTCGCTGTCATGCATTCCTGCTTCAATTGGTCCAAAAAAGTGCTCCGTTATATGTAAGACACAAAAGTTGCGTTCGATTAATAGCACACAATTATGTTTAATGTTTAAAGATCTTAAGGGGTGTGGCTATATAAGAACTTGAACGAGTGCCTTTAAATTAGGGATGGACCGATTTATCAACCAGGTCGGTGTCAACATTCTGTATTTTAACAATTACCGGTATCGGCCTTTTTTAAAAATTTGATGGCCAATCAATTTAAAACCGTTAACGTCTGGGTAGGGCTGAGCAATTAATCGAAAATTAAATTACAATTTCAATTATTACACTCTACAATTACAAAATCGTCATGATCGTAAGCAAAAATAAAAGATCATTAATTTTGTCTCCTTTGCTCTGCTGCCACCTTCTGGCCGTTTGTGTAATAATCATTTCTTCAACCGTTCTTTGCAGTTGAGAGGCTGCATCAAAGCCTTTTGTATGCTCTAGCATTAAAAAAACAAAACATTAAAAACATATAAATATGTCTTTGGGACACTTAAAACATTTAAAATAGATCGTATTTATACGTTTTTGGGAGCAAATGAGTTAAATTTGACTTGACCAGCATGTGGACAGAATCTTCGCTCTAGTGTGGAAAACACCTGCCACGACCCGGTCAGATCAGACCACTTTTTTATAAATGCAAAAAAAACAACAAGCCCAACGAGTTCCTACATTTTCAACCGCAAATATAAACAGCAAAGCGCAGAAGCCAAAAAGCAGCAAGCTTCTTCCGAAGCCACGTCCAGTGCGATCAGAAGCTTCAAGTGACCGAAAGTAATTCGAGCGATGGCGTGGAAGAAACCTCGGCTGTAGCGTTCCAAAAAAAAGGGGCACACCACCGTGCCGGGCTTCACCTCCGGCATGCCTGGCAAACGTTCGCTGTCAAGCATGTTAAAGTTATCGAACAAGGTCCTCTCGTGTGCGTGTGCGCTAATGGGCGGCGGGCCAGTTTGACTCCGCGGGCACACTTGGCTCCATCGGACCTGTTCTCTGGCTAAGTCTCGCATGGTCGGAGACGCACACTCGCCCACGGGGGTCGGACCAGAACCCGCCCGGAGGAGGAAGACGCTCCGGCCGCATTTTGCCCTTTAACTCGGAGGACTCGTGAGCATCGAATCGAGAGGACGTCTATTTCCGGAGCGGCCGAAAGCCCCTCGGACAATGTGAGAGATGCAGATGAGGTCATGTTCACTTTTTTGAGTCACTGACGGAGGACGGACGGAGGACGGACGGAGGAGCACGAACAACCTTCGGGGACCGGCTAAGCTGTGATTACGGACCAGTTGTGGTGTGGTAGAGCTAGCAGTGGGAAGGAGCAAACATTGATGGGGGAGGAAGAGGGGGGGGGGGGGGTCAGAGGCAGACTCGCGGAGGCTGAAAGACAACCTGCTACAGATACGGAGGATGAGAACTGGCAAACGTCAGCAAACAAGCGAGAGAAGGTGGGATATTTTTGTGCCAGCCTGCCTGCAGGTGCGCGGCGCCGGGAGGAGGACACGGAGGCGAACGGCCACACAAGCGCGCCGTGTGTGAGCTCATGTGCGTGTCACGCAGCTGCGGGATGCAAGGCGAGGTTGGGGGGGGACGGGGTTAGATATCGAGCAGGTGCTCGCCGTTTCACGCCTGGCGGACCCTCTTAGCCACGTTTGTCTGCACGCTAGCATCCACAGGTTTCGATGAGTCACCCAGCATCCGTCTAGCGTTCCAGCTAGCATGTTAACGCAGCGGCGGCGCTTCACATACATGCGTGGAAATAAATGTCTGTCAGCAAGAGGGACTGACCCATATGGAGTTTTTTTTTTTTTTGAAGCAAAATGTAATTCTGATATTTGGCCGAAGGGATACAAGGTTATGGTATAGATTTCTGATCAGCGTTATGTGTGAACAACTGCTGTAAATTGTTACAGTAGATTACGTAAAAGGTGAAAATAAAATCGGCCAAATCCCCGTTGATGTTGGCCAATTATTTTCACCGATTTTTGAAGCAGGGTTATTATAGTTTTGGAGTTTTCATTTTTATTTTGCTTTTATTTTTTTATTTAGTTAGTTTTAATTAGTTTTCAGGGTGATCTTAGTTATTTAAAAAATTCATAATTTTAAGCTTATTTTTTAGTTTGTTTCAGTATTAATTTTCGGGCTTTTTTTCCAATTTAAAAAAAAAAATCTGTATTATTTGCATTTCGACTGAGTTAATTGAAAAAGCAGTCGAGGCAAGCCATTGGAGCCAAAAGTCAAGCAGGAAAATGTGTCGCATCTGAAGGTGCTTTTCTATTGGCTGTTGCTAGATGACATCACTTCTGTGTGACACATTTCACACGCCTGTAAAATCATCCCCCAAAGGCTCATGTATTAAATTAAATACCAAAGACAAAAACATAGGACATTTTTGCTATATTCATTTTGAGTTATTTTTGTAAACGTCAAATGTAGTTTCAGTTAATTTTCGTTTTTATTTTCATTAACGAAACAGTTTTTTTTTGTTTTTTTTTACTTTTTTTGTTAGTTTTCGTTAACTAAAATAAAAATTGGATTGAAGGGCCCTAATCAGCAGGGCCTTAAGAGTATTCCTGTCTATATTCCATATGGAATAAAAACATCAACTTGTCAGTTTGACACCTTTTTGTTAGTTGCATTCTAAGCACACGCGAGTCAACTCAGGTGAAAACGCCGAATGATGTCATTTCACAATCGTTCTTTTCAAATTGAACCAACGCTTCTCATCCCACCTCTGCTCTTTTGCTGGTGAGCAAGACACGAAGCGGGAAGGAGGTGATGGACCCCAACAGATGGTGACGTTTAACCACAGACAAGCGGGGTGCAAAAAAGGTAGAAAGCCAAACATGGGGATCATATATATTTCTAAAAACGGGACGGAGAGGGGGAGTGGACGTGAAAATGGCGAGGAAAGCAAACCAGCAGCTCAAGCGGCAAAGGGTGACTGATCCGCTCCGAGAGGCTTGCAGACAAGACCGACACACGCTATATAACCACGGATAGCTCCGCAAGATCGGGCGCAGTGGCACAAGACTCCCGTGGGACTTTGAAAATGCCTTCAGCATCCTCGCTCGCTCGCTCGCACGCCCGCCCGCCCTCTCTCACCATCATCCTCGTGCCTTCGCTGGACTGCGCGCTGGCACTGATTCATCCTGCTGCACACTCCCCTGACTTCTTAGTCCATAAAAAGCTTCAATCTTCCTCCCTGCTTGCCTGCCCTGCTTGGAATTGGACCTTTTTTTTTTTTTTTTTTGTGCTCCTTGCCTGTAAAACCGCAGCGGGAGGCGGCGTGATGGCTTGTGCGACACGGGACGCTCCCGCACTTGGCTCGACGGAACAGAAGGGTCCCACAGGAAGGGTGACGCATGCTGTGGCACCATATGGGGAGCCGAGGGAATGCGAGAAAGAAGGAAATAAGGAGGGCAACAAGCAAGCGCAAGGATGGCTTCTTGTGATGTTGTCACCAAAGGGAAGCACGGAGCCTCCATTTGAGGGATAAATACAAGCCCCGCCCCCACCCCCCCACGCCACTGGCACCTTCCCCCACGCCAGATGAAAATAACTTCCTGTTAAGTAGTGTAGAAAGGATGTGGAGGTTATACTGTAGGTGTGATGTTACAATTAAAACGCTTGAGGATCAGCGGGCCCTGGAAATGTATTCTATAACGCAAATGTATGCTAAAGTTGACAGACTACAGAAAACCATGTAAAAAAAATAAAAAATAAAAAATCAAGTACAATAAGGCTTCAAAATCATGAGAAACAAAACAAGCTCTTGAGATGCAGGGTTTCTGCAGGTATCAAAAAATAATAATTTCATGCTTTTTAATGTCATTTTAATGCAATTTAGAATTAATTTAATAATAATAGTGAATATAATAATAAATCCCATATCTGATGCACTTTTCATCAACATGATCTCAAAGGGGCTAAAGTTCTAAATAAAAAGAGTTTCAGGCCTGATTCGAAAGAAAATTTCACACATGCACATAAAGGCATGATTTCCATAGATAATTGGTGCATGTTATGTCTGCGCTAAATGTACAATAAAATATTTTTGTCAGAGATATGCATAGTCAAATATGGTTACAAAATGCAAATGTGATTGTATCTTATGTACTTCATTGATACTGTAATTTTTTTTAGTAATTCATAAAGTTATTTGTAGTTAGAAAGATATATTAACCAGTAAAAAAAAAAAAAAGTGTAATTGTGTTTGTGTTTAGGTAATTTTCTGCCACTAGATGACATTAGTGTTTCATGATGCACTTCAGTGACAGAAACAGGACGTTTTTCTATTCAAATTCAGAGCCATTTGTATTTGGACTATGAAACACCTCATGGACTGCAGGCCATTTTGTTCATTGTAAATTACAATTTGTACTAATTACAAATTAGTCACCCGTCCCCACAAATACATTTATTTTTATCACATCATCACATTATTATACTTTGGCATCCAGGGAAGATGCAAATGTGTCTGCTAATAATAACCAACCAGTGATCTGAAAATTTTTTATATAGTGAGGGACCGTCAACCAATGCCATACACTCAAGTGTGTGCTGTCTTATGCCCCCCCCAAAAAAAAAGTTCTCAGTTTTTTCTCATGTCTTCTTTGATGCATATTATAGCTGCATTGAGGGGGGGGAACACACAAAACACTTTTTAATCCCTAAGAAAGTGACTGAATCTGCACTCCGTTGCCTGGGTTGCAACAAGAAGCCATTAATTTGACACAAAAGTGGTCATTCTGAACAAAGAAAGGACTAATGGAGCAGGTAGGCACACAAGGGAGCAATTTAAGTCCACTGGACGCTCGTTTTGATTTCCGTCTGCCGACGATTGCGTCCTCGCCGCTAATAAACGCTGCTCATTTGCCTGACTCGAATCTCTCTTGTAATCACACACGGCCAAGAACATACGGAGCAGCTACCATTTTATTTAATTTTTTTTTTTTTTGGATCATGACGTTCACGGGGTTCAGTTTGGTGGCTCATTAAAAAAAATAATAAAAAATAGAACAAAGAGTGCAAAGGCAAAGAGTTGGCGAGGGGGAACGTTCAGCGTTTAAAGGGAGGAAAACGCCGTTTGTGACGGAGCGCTCGCCAAGGAAGGAGCGTCAACTCAAAGTAGGACACAGGAGGAGAGGTGACACGCACACGCACACGCGCACGCCACGGACAGAGCAGCTGGGCCTTGCAAACCTTTCAGTCCATTACAGCAAGTGTGTGTATGCGTGTGATTGGTTCTTTGACTTGCAACTGTATTATGACATCACCCAGTGTCGTATTGCAGAATGGAGGATGACGAAACAAACTCCAATCGCAATAATTGTCTGCGGGGACGACCCACGCAAACATCATCCCTTCGCGTTTGCCCGTAAATGTGACTGACCTCTGACATAGGCCGTGACCTGGTCCCTGCCGGTCCCCACGCGGTTCTTCACCTCGCAGACAAACGTGGTGTTGACGGCCTCGTCCACCTTCAGCACCTTCAGCTGGTTGTCTTTGATGTGCACCGTGTCGGGCATCTCTCCCGTCATGCTGGAGGACAAAACGCGGCCGCGTTAGGCTAGGCCACAATCTGCAACTCATTCTTTCGGATTATTTTCGAGTAACGCCTCTAAAAGAATACATTCCAGATTGCAAATAAAAGTAAAATGGCCACCTGTGATCATACAGGGTGTGTTAACTAACTTATGTTGTCAATTTGCTGGATTTTTGCCGATGTTAAAAAGAGCAAAGATCGGACCTACATTAACTCTTTGACTGCCAAAAACGTTAAATAACGTTTCGTAAAATCCTATGGAGGAGTGCCAAAGACGTTAAAAGACGTTTTTTTTCAAAACAGGTGAAACTAACCATTTTCTATTGTTGATTACTCAAAAACGGAATAAGGTAGAAACAAACTTTTTTTTTCTGATGGAAGATGAGAGTCCAATCTTGTTTTGGCAGTATGTGTGTTTCCATAGTCCAAACACATAATTTTCTATGGACCTTGAAAGATCAGTCAAAATGCTTAAAATCGGCTGGCACCCACGGCATCCCTTTTCTGAAAACGTCTGGCAGTCAAAGAGTTAAAAGGGAAGTCAACCCCAATTTTTCTTTGAACAATAATATGTTCTATGCAGCCCCCACTGGTCGAAATACGATATTGTGGTTAATATTTTGCATTAGTTAGTTTGCAACGGCGGAGTCTAACCCAAGACACACTTAGGACCGCCCCCTCATTTGAATAACATTTCGACCTGACAGAGCGATAAATAAATGTGCTCTCACGGCATTTTTATTATTGATTGATATTTATTTCTATTTGTATATTTATTTTTGCATTTATTTCGACCTTTGTTTTTCTTTTTCTTATTGTATTTTAGCATTTTATTGACTTTTTTTATTTTATTTTCTACAGTTGGTTTTACTAGATCTTATTTGTATGATAGTGTCTGGATCTTAATGTGTGGCACTTTGGAAACTCTTGTTGCTATAAAAATAAAGTGGATTGTTGTTCCTTTCCAGTGTAAACGCTTTTGCTGCCCCGTGTTTTGTGCGCTCCGACTTATTTGTCATGTAAACACAATGATGTCGTGCATTTGCACTAAATCAGAACGCCTTCGAATCGAGCGTTCACAGATTTGGCATCATTCTACTCGGATAATCTTATTATTTATCAGTGAAAAAAAAAATTCCCGCCTTCCTCGACATCCAATATAGAAATATGATAAAACGGCAACATCTGAGCTCAAGATCTCGTTTTCATTTCCAATTTCTGCACTTTCAGACGATTATTTCTTCAAATGAAGGCACGCTCGTTCATGGCGAGCGATGACAAATGCGAGTCGAGGAACAGCGCCGGCCGTATTGTGTTTCTCACCGGCGAAGGGTTAAACCTCAAGTCAGAGTCCATTATGAGAAATTAAGTGGCTATTTCCATAATCGCGGCACGGCGCTGCAGCGGTCATATTAAAAAAGTGCTGATTACAGCTCGCCCGCATGATTGCAGGCTTGGAGATGACGATTGAGGAAGGGGGGGACAAAGGGAAGACAAAAAAATAAATAAAAAAAAAGAGAAAAAGCGCCTGTACTCACGACTTCCATAGGACCGTCGTCGGGACCGGGTTGCCGGAGGCCTGGCAGGTGAGCAGCACATTTGTACGGCCCACGTACCAATTATTGTCGTAACCCACGATTGTCACCTGGGGGGCGTCTGGGGAAAGGAAATGAGAGAGAGGAAATAGCACAGTACAATGAATATCATTAATGACTTCAAGCTTGGAAGGAGCCAAAAAGGGAGAAAAATGAGCCGAGAAATGACTCTTACATAAAACTTTGAGTTTCATCTGGAAGCTCTCCGGCGTGGTCTGCGTGCGGTGCGACACCACGCAGCTGATGTCTTTGCCGTTGTCGGCCGCCGTGGGCGCCAGCCGGTACTCGCTGGTGACCGACACCGTGTTGTCCTGGCCCGGCTTGGACGAGGTGCTGCCGTTGCCGTTGGCGGTGGTCACCCAGCGGATCTGCGCGGCGGGTCGGCCGTTGAGGGACTCGCAGCGCGCCACCACCGTGGACCTTTGGCCCGCTTCCACGGTTAAGGGGGAGGCGGAGTTTTGCGGCTTGGCTGCAGGAGGAAGTTGAGTTGTTGGATTAAGATTTTCAAAATTAATAAAATACAATATATATATATATATATATATATATATATATATATATATATATATATATATATATATATATAATAATTAAAAAAAATGAGAGCAATGATGATGACATGTCAAATCGGTAAAATTACCGAACGAACAATACTGAGCTCTCCAGAAAAAAATAAAAATATTGAAAATTACATTGAGGTCAATTACACGTATCAATACTTCTTTCCGAAATCGATTCAATTTGGATTCACAAGGTCAATTAAAGTCGATTAAATTCAATTCAATCCAATATTGATTATTATACATATATTTATGGAACCTCGCCGAAAAATATTGGCACAAACATCCGAGTAGTACGCTACGTGTATTTCTCCTAAGTTTTTTTAACGCAAATTTGCCACTTTGCAAATTCTTTTTCTCGGAATATTGCCCCCACCCTCTAAAAAATATATTTACCAATACGCCGTGGTACATTTAAGAAAGCATGCCTTGTATAAAAAAAATAAAAAATAAAAAATAAAGGGATAGTTGTAATGATAAGTCAAGTCAGTCTCCAGAAAAAAAAAGAAAAAGAAAAAAAGATAAAGAAGGTAAGTGTGTAGTGATTAATTTGCGTCTCGTTATGATTGATTGCGTCACCCACGGGGCGGATGTCATTTTTGTCTTATGTTGTAACATGTTAATGTTGCTAATTGCTCGCCAATCCTATGAAAAACAATCACCAAATTAGAGATTGACATCACTTCAGGACTAATTGTGCCCTCCTTGAAAGCGGAATGTGATGAGAGGCGAGATGGAGTCCGACAAGCTTGGATCAATTTGCAGTCTGTGGAGGCGGCGGCGGCGGCGGCGGCGGCGGCGGCGGAGGCGCGGAAGCAGACGTGCTGGTGCTGAGCCAAGGTTAGTCCAACACTTCCATGGCATTAACAAGAACACAATTGATCTGACAATAGCACTTATAACGGCAATTAAGCCACAACTGGGACGGGCTTTTAACCTCCGGATGAAGCGGGCGCGCCGAGGGAACGCGACGCTTTTATGAACACGGGACGAGGGGGAATCGATAGAGTGAATTCCACCCATCAGACAAATTCCTCACAACTAATTATTCAATTATTTTACCCGTCCCTAGTTGAGGACGACGCTAGGAAGATTAGCGGAGAATTTAGATGTTGCATTTCTTAATGACAAAGACACACTAGACTGTAATTACAGCTTTATGGTTGCATGCCTCTGCAAACCACTTCAGCCAGCAGGACGCATAATATACTGCATGCAGTGCAGACAAACAATTATCCACTAAGTATTTTCACTGCAAAGGCTCTTAATCTTTCTTACAGCAGAGCGCAGAGGTGTAATGTCAATCACCTGATGATCAATAGCAGTAAAAAGAAAATTTACGTTTAACCTTTCGGCCGGAAAATGTCAAGGCTCAATCACGCTGTCCTTTTGGACATTGCTGTGATATTTTCAAGATTTAGCCACAAATGTGTGCCAGTGGCCTTTATTTTATTTTGAAGGGATCCAAAATCCCAAAATTGACTTGAGTCCCTGGAGGCTATGATTAGACGGCAAACCTCAGCCACCGGACTCTGTTTTTGTGGTGCGGTTGGTCCGACAGTGCAGCATTCCACTAAACTGTCCCATCTTTGACTCCAAGAAAGAAGAAAGCTGTGCTTGGTATTTGCTACCTCGGCATGACTTCACTGAAATCTGAAGTCATTGGACAACACCCCCACAGACAAACTCAAACGTGATAAACGACTTCATAAGCGATATTTATTGGCCACACTGGATGCCTCCATTGAGAAGTACCGGTTGGGAATGTAAATTGCTATGTCGATTTACCCTCACTGGGTGCACTTACAGTGGCATGTCCAGTAAAATATGATCACGTCTGCCAAAACAGATTAGTTTGGATGTCAAGGAGTGACGGCCCAAACTAAGTAAGCAAATTTGCTTATCACGCTTGCCAGAAATGTTTTCTTTTTGCGTTTGACTTTAAGGGCTTTGAGGTCAGACCTCATTTTTTTTTATTTTGCTCGCAAATGCAGTACAGGCATGATCCACTGCCTTGTTGGAGGTACTGAACGACACCAGTTTCCTATTTGCATCCACTGAACCCTTCTTTATTAACTCTTTGACTGCCAAAAACGTTAAATAACGTTTGGTAAAATCCTATGGAGGAGTGCCAAAGACGTTAAAAGACGTTTGTTTCAAAACAGAGGTGAAACTAACCATTTTCTATTGTTGATTACTGAAAAACGGAATAAGGTAGAAACAAACTTTTTTTTTCTGATGAAAGATGAGAGTCCAATCTTTCATTTGGTAGTATGTGTGTTTCCATAGTCCAAACACATTTTCTGTGGACATTGAAAGATCAGTCAAAAATGCTTAAATCGGCTGGCACCCACGGCATCCCTTTTCTGAAAACGTCTGTCAGTCAAAGAGTTAAAAAATGAAATATGATATCGATGTAGAGTTCAGAAGGAGAGTAGGCTTTCCATCTTGAATTCTTTTTTGTTCTTGTATTCCGCATTTCCATTCGGCAGGAAGAGATGCTTTAGTTGTGCTAGCTAGTTAGTTGTGCTGGACTAGCATTGTTGAACTTGAAATTGCAACTCGTGCAGTTCGGACGCTGACTCCATCACTCAAACTGTCCATTTAAACTTTAAAACAACCACACTCTAAAAAGAGTAATTAATATAATATAATTAATATTTTCACTTTGGATGAACTTAATTCAGTCGTGTGTTACCAAGACTGCTCTATATTATTTATTTGGTTGTTACTAACATAACTATGAGATTTTCAAAAATAATTTCCAGTTTTATACATTTTGTAGAAACTTTATTTACATTGTTATTTACGCCTTGACGGACTCTCCCGATCGCGTTGTTGTTTCTTTAGGAACGCTACGAGGCTTCGTCGGGGTTTCTTTTAAAGGGATACTTGACTCATTTTCAGCAGTTTAAAAGGTTAATATTTTGTCCGTCTGGATTTGATAGCTTCATTATTTTTCATGTACAATTAATAGCTTTAAAAGATAATGTTCCCACTAGCTGCCGACTGAAGATGACATCACCTGTCAATCAATCATGGCTCACTTGTTTTCTGGGTTTGATCAGCAAACTGAGCCATGATTGGTAGTTACTTCCTCAGCACGGGTCGACAGCCAGAGGAAATTATTATTATTTTTTTAAAGGTATTAATTGTACATGAAAAATAATGAAGTTATCAAATTAGTTCTGGACAAAATATTAACTTTTTACTGCTGAAAATGGCTCAATGAGCCAAGTATCCCCAGGGGCAGCAGATACAATGAAAACAGCAGAGGCCCCAGAATTGAACCCTGTGGAGCACCATACATTTCGTTATACGTGAACTCATATTGCACATATTCATTTTCTTTTTTTGGCTCGACTGTTAGTGTGAAGGGATTACAATAATAACAAAATAAGAAATCCACTACAGTCATCAGGTCGAGTAGTGAGCGCACCAAAGTCCCTGCAGCACAGATAGGCAACGCAATGTAGCGTGGCCACCTGCAGCCAATGAAAGCCAATCAGGGGGGCTTATTTAAAATCGGGCGCGTCTTCCTGACCTCCACCAAACCCCTGAGACTGACTCACTGGGGTTAAATCGAACCCAGGTTAAGAACCATTGCCTTAAATGTTTCTTATGACAACCCAAACAAAACCCTTAAACGTACCCATCCATCCATTTTCCGCATCCAACCTCAACCAAAAACACTAATGCTAAACTTGTGGTCTGTGAAGGACTGGTTCAGTTTCCAAACTTATAAATACTGCCGAGCTGTTATAAGATTTAAGCATAGCCGATTGTTATGTAAGCAATACGAGCCGCTCTTGCTTCTTTCCAAGTACCACTTGCAGTAATAAGATCCCTTTCAATGTCCCATTATCATCATTATCATTTGACTTAGCTTATCGCCATGGATACCCTTTGTGAAAGGCGATGCACACAAAAAAAAAAAAAAAGATGCTGGCAGACGCTAACAAAAATGGAGGAGCAGTTGAAGGAGCTCTCTGAGCCATTCTTTGTCTATTTTTGTTCTGGTCTCTTGACTTTTGGACCCATCCATTCAAACTTGAGATCAAAACTTTTAGACGGCAGATTATCGACCGTAAAGTATTGCGACTTACTGAGCATGACCAGTTGGGTGATTCCCTGCTCGTTTCCGCTGGGGTAGGAAGCAAACTCGCAGGTGTACTTCCCCTCGTCCGTCATGCGAACGTCGCTGATCTGGATGGTGGGGCCGTCCACGTTGGGGGGGTTCTGCATGAAGCTGACCCTGCCCTTGAGCGGCGAGTCGGGGAAGTTGGGTTCGAAGCTGGGGTGCAACACGGCGATGTTCATCCTCTCCCCCTCCTTGGGCTCGTAGATCCACGTCACCTGCCAGTGGAGCGCTCGTTAAGTTACATGCGTACGGACAAATTGAGCCAAATTTGAGAAATGTTCCCTCCCTTGATCTCAAAGTCAGCAAAAGTAAGATTACAGTCTGGTAAATATTATCCTGTTTGTGTGGATTTCTCTTCCCTGATCTGCTCTCAAAAAGGCTAATTGGGAAGGTCTGGGCTCAGAGATTTTATTAGGAACATCACAAGTGGCAGCCATCTTTGTGGAATTTCCTAAAAATCCATTCCAAACATTTTCATCCAAAAAACAATTGATTTGTTAAATAAACAACATGAGCTATTTGTCATGTTCCATTTATGCAGCACAGTAATTCCACTTGGGGAATTCCTCCAAATTTTCGCCCGTACAAGCTTACTGGTGGATATTTTTTAACTGAAACCCGTCAGCCAAGCATAGAAAGGGTTCCCCAACTTGAAGACCAAATGAAACGGTCGAAGAGAACGTTGATGAAGTTACACTGTTTTACTATAATTTGAAAGTGATTTGGGACCAGATTATTTATTTATTTATTTGTCGGGGGGGCTTTATTAGGGAAGAAAAATACATAAAAACTCAGTTTCCCCAGAAGCCATCATTCAATTTTCAAACTTCCTGGTGCATTGTACTCTGGTTGAAGTTGCAATTCCAACCAGATTCGGTACTTCGACAGACCGCAGGGTTTCCTCCCAGTTCTTTATAAGCCTGGCGGGCCAACAAGCTTTTTACTGCCCCACTGCCAGGCTAAGACCGCCCCAATGCAGCACGAAATAAATTAGAGCAACATTTTTTATTTGATTGATATTTAGTTTTATTTTATTTTTTTGTATTTCCACATGTATTTAAACAAAAAAAATAATTATCTTTTTTAAAAAATTTTGATGAATATGATTTGGCGCATGTGCTTCATCATATTCTGTGGTGTGTTGGGTGTGAATAATAGAACGAAGAACACACA
This sequence comes from Vanacampus margaritifer, assembly GCF_051991255.1. Lineage (NCBI taxonomy): Eukaryota > Metazoa > Chordata > Actinopteri > Syngnathiformes > Syngnathidae > Vanacampus > Vanacampus margaritifer. The sequence continues at coordinate 25,961,391 of NC_135440.1, read as the reverse complement.
CACACGCACACACACTGCTTTTCGTACTCTTGTGTGCGGCCTCACATTTTAAAGATCAGTTAAAATGCTAAAAGACGCTCTGTATGGTATGTAGCCGGCGTTGGGTAACATTCATTCATCATTCGCCTCATAAAATGTCTCCATTTTGTTGTAAACTCCACCCGACTGCATAGAGAGCACCAAAAGCACATAAATGGAGCAGGTATGAATATGGATGTGTATTTTCAGGAGCAGCACGCCATCCCGAGCCGAGCCGAGCCACCCCCCCCCCCCTCAGCTGCCCCCACAGACTTTTCACTTCATTGAGATGCAACTAAGGAGTCTTGCCATTACCATACTCAATCCCCTAAAGCAAAACGAAGCTTAGCATTGTTTGTTTGGCGTAGTAAAACGTTGAGTCTAAATGTGATAAAAACCTATTACAAGCCTTAGGATTATTTCCGCAAGCTATGATTTGTTAGATTACAATTTAACGCTGGAGGCAAATCAGGCTGGAATCCCACAACTGTCCTTCCACTGGCAATTGTGTCTGGAAGCAAGCAATTTCAACAAATATTAGCGCAAGGAGATTAGTAGGCTTGTCACGAAACTAAAATTTCAAATTAGACATCGATGCCCAGGAGAAAAACTCAATACTATTTTCGATAATCGTGGAGATAAATTTTAAAGAATGCACAGAAAAATATTTTTATTAACATAACCGCAGATAATCAATTAAATAAAATGAAAAATGAAAAAAAAAATTAAATAAATAAGAATCACTTTTCCGCAGCAGTCCCATAATGAGCAGTTCATGTTTTATGAGGATTCATATTTTATTTAGATTATTTTTTGGGGATCAAAAAGTGACCAATCAAGATGATGTCTGACCATGGTGAGCTGAATGCCGGTTGTGTCGGTGAAGGCACAGCGCAGGTTGACCGTTTGCCCGGGGTACGACAACACCTCCGGCTCCACTTTCACTCGCTGGCCAGACGCCCCTAAAACACACAAAGAAGAGAGAACGCATTCATTTCTGCCGCTCAAAGTCGGACAGGGGAGCCGAGAAAAAAGAGAAGCACATAATAAAGCCTCCCGGTGATAAATGGCAACGGCGCGCAAGTGTCTGCTGCAACATATGAACCCTGGTAAGTAGGCCAAGAGTCTGCCGTCCCCGCCTGACTGTGCCTGCGTGGACAGAGCAACCCAAGTCAAAAATAAAAACATGACAAAAAAAAGAGAGGGGGGGGGGGTGTGCAAAAGAAAAGCAGTCATAAATCAATGGGATGGCCTGGCTGCTCGATCACCTCCCACTTGCCGATACCAACACATTCCTTCGCAAGGAGTCAAAATAAATACGGTTTTGTTGCCGAGCGAGAAACTGAGCGCTGGAGCTTTAGAACGACAATCTGCCCGTGTGCGGATGTGTGTGTGCGCGTGTGTGTGTGTGTGTGTGTGTGTAATCCAGGTCTCTGTAAAAATGTAATTACTTGTATGAGTAAGCCGGCATTAAGTATGTGTCAGCAAGATGGCACCTGTTTCAAGTAAAAGTGGATTACCTGCAAATACGCAACCTCAAATTTCTGCAGCTGATGTGTGTGTGTGTGTGTGTGTGCGCGCACGTACAATATACACGCACTGGAAGGCGTTAGAAGTGTTTTTCAATCCGACTCCCACTATACGAGTTAATCGCCTGCGACAGAAAGTCAAAAGCTGACGAGCGAAGAAGTGCTCACACACTGAACGCTGTTGCAGTCCTTGCTGTTCCACTCAAGTCCTGTAGGTGTCGCTAAAAGTTGCAAACTCTTGTCGAATGCTAGAAGTGACGGTACGAACGCTACTCGAGTGCTGACAAGAACCCAGAGAAATCAATATATTGTGTTAGCTTCATTGTAAAAGAAAGTTGTTTTTTTTTATTGTAAAGATGCTCCAACTGGTCCAGAATGCTATTCGAGTGCTGACTAGAACCCAGACAGAAAAGCGCTTTGTTTTCTTGCATTAGCCTCACTGTTAAAACAATGGAAAATAAGTTAATAAATAAAAAAAATAAAAAAGCAACATTTAGTGCATGTTTCTTGTAATGATGCACCAGCGGACTCAGAATGCTACTCGAGTGCTGACTAGAACCTTGAGAAAAATACTTTGTCCTTTAACAGACGCGCTAGAAAAGAGAGCTACTATTAGTCTATTGCACACATTTCAGTAAATCTGCTCCACCTGGTCCGGAATGCTGCCCGAGTGCTGACTAGAACTCACACGCTTACTGCAAAAGGCAGCAACTTCTATGTTGTGGTCCTTTTTTCCTGTAAAAATGCTACAGAATGCTACCAGAGTGCTGACTAGAACCTACAAAAGAAGTTCTTTATTTGCATTGTATTAACATCACTGTAATAGAGCAACTTTCAGTTCATGGTACTTTTATATGAAGATTTGCTAGCTGGTCCAGAATGCTACTCGAGTGCCGAAAAGAAAAAAAAAATAACTCGCATTTTTTTTTTTGTATAAGGCTCACTGTAAACGGCAGGATGTTTTTTCACATGGTCCTTTTTCTGTAATGATGCTCCAGAATGCTACCCGAGTGCTGACTAGAACCTACAGAAAAGTCATTAGCGTCGCTGTAATGGAGCGACTTTTCGCTCATGGTTCTTCTGTGGAGATGTGCTAGCTGCTCCAGAATGCTACTTGAAAAGAACTCACAGGTTGTTGTTTTAGTTTTTTTTAATTAGGCTCAGTGTAAACAAAATATATATATTGTTTTTTGTTTTTTTTTGCTCCAGAATGGTACTTGAGGGCTGACTAGAACTTACAAAAAAAAATCATTAGCACTTCTGTAATAGAGCAACTTTTAGGGCATGGTACATTTTCTTGTAAAGATGAGCCGGTCCAGAATGCTACTCGAGTACTGATTAGAAATAAGAGAAAGGCACTTTGTTGTCCCTGATTAGTTTCACTAAAAAAAAAGATGGCAACTTTTAGGTCAATTAGGATAATCAGGTAAATTGTTGCCGCTCGTTCTCTTAGGTTGGCTACACGATGCCCTGCGAGACCCAAAATCGGTCGAGTTGCCGACTGGAAATTGGGCTTAATTGACGAGTGTGTTTCTCGCTTTCGACACTTGCACACGCCAGTGAAAGCTAATTCCCCCTTTTACATAAACAATTACCGGCGGATCCAGTTGAGCCGGTCTGCGTCGAGCCAAAGCTGTTGTGTTGAAACTAATATCATCAAGACAAGCGACGAAAGAGTGAGAAGCCATTTTGGCTGGCGAGATCCAAGCAAAAGGGCAGCGCTGTCTTTCTTTTTGACGAGCAATCAACTCCGCACCTTTTCTTCTCTGGGGAGATGTGAGATATCAATACGAGCGGCGAGGAATGAGGAAGAGAAAAGAGCGAGGAGGAAGAAAACAAGGCCTTTCCTAGAATAACAGCAGCTCTCTCAGGACCGGCCCAATTTGCAACCGCAAAACAACACACTTGGAAGCCACAGAGGAGCTTTTGGACAAGCACCAGGCGGCGGCCCGCCGAGGTTCGGGCGTGCTTGCTCATCTCCAGTTTGCTTTTTTCCACCCCGCCTCTCTCAGACGGCGAGGAATTCCGGCACGTGAGGGCTTCATTGTGTTTTTTTTGCATCTGTCGGCAGGGGGAGGAGCCAAACTTGAAGTGGGCCGACTAGCCCCAGATTAGCTCTGGGATCGGGAGTTGCACTTAAGTTGCCGCAGGATCAGGCAGAAGACGCCGCGAGCGGCCACGGGAGCGCTTCATTACACGACTTGATTGGAGGGACACACACACACACAAAACGTCATTTCAAAAGGAAAAATGACACTCAAGCTGCTCCGCTCTGGATTTTCATGCCAAAACATTACGTTAGCAGAGAAGCGTCCGACACTTTGATTGACGACATTTCGGACGTTATTGACCAAGGATATACTAACAAAAATTCTACCTATAAATTCTATAAAATTCTAAAAACTATTTTGTTAATGAAATAAAATAAAAACAAAAAAGTTTTTTTTTTAACCCAAAACTAACTAAAATTATAGCAAAAATGTCCTTTGTTTTAGTCTTTGGTAATTAATTTAACGCATGATCCTTTTGTGGTTGATTTTAAGTTTATTTATATCAAGATTAACCGGAATGAGGATGTTTTGAACGTTTGTGACACAGAAGTGATGTCATCGAGCAGCAGCCAATAGAAAAGCACCTTCAGATGACATCACTACTATAGGCAACAATTTTGCGTGCTGGAATTGAAAGCGAACACGATTTAAATCGTCGAGCTTCAGTGAAGGAAAATGTCATTCGCTTGGCTTGGCAATAACGGTCATCAAATAATACAGTAGTGACTGATGTAGGGGAATGGGCTATTTCATTAAAAGTACATTTCATTTGCCAATTCATTAACTCCTCATTTCGCTCTTTTTTTTGTTCTTCTCACAAGAAGACAAAAGTTTAGCCTGATTATCTTAAAAATAAACCACAAGTTTGATTAACAAATGATGTCACAAAGTCTCCACTGAGCAATAAAGTCGATTTTTTTTTAGGGTGATTATTGTATATACGGCAGTATTTATTGTTGGATGTGTGCATTTAAGAGGCGTGGCCTAGTGTTCGAAGTCAGATTGGCTAACCTGTGAGTCTTCTCCTTTGACTCTAAACCTTGTAACAAATTTGAAATTGCAATACAAAGCAAAAAAATAAATACATTGAAACTAACGATTCATTACATTTTGCTGATTAACCTGATCAAACAAAAAAAACATGTTTTAATTGCGATCTCTTTATTCCAAAATAGGACGTGGTTTCAAATTGACAATGCTGAAAACACACAAACAAATGAATTTTGATTCATTTCCTGTTTTAATCATGCCAGAAAACGGGCAAAATTGTTGGTCATTGTTTTCCAACGTAAAAGCAGATGTTTGCAAGTGTTTGATTTTGATTCAACATGATAACAATCGGTCGGCTTTCATGCAGGACTCCAAATGTTTGTATTGACTGTATTCACTGGCAGCCATTTTCACTGAAGCAACCCCCTTCACTCACCCTAATATTTTGACAGATTTTGCAAGGTCCAAAGAATATTGTGTTCTATTGCTATAAAAACATGGAACCTACCAAAAGAAAGATTAGAGTCTCTTCTTTTAGCAGGAAAAAAAAAATTATATTTCTGTTTACATTTTTCAGCAATTAGATTTGTGAATAATGAAACTTAGCTATACTCCAATCCTGTTTAGAACTGTGGGTAAATGAGTTTGTTTGCAACATGGCCCTGGTTGATCTCGTATACTCTGCTGCCACCTGCTGGCCGTTTTTGTAATTACTGCCATTGCTACACTTGTACGCTGCAGTTCAGAGGCTGCCTCAAAGCCTTCTGTATGCTCTAGCATAAATAAAAAACGTATAAATACGTCTTTGGGTCACTTAAAACATTTAAATAAAATTTATTTACATGTTTTTGGGAGAAAATGAGTTAATGTGATAAGACGATTAGTTATTGATTCATTGTTGCAAAGCCCCAAAATTTATTTCTATTATATTTATTCATTTTAATCGACCAAAAATAACTCGTAAGACAATGTAGCACTGCACGTCGCCTTTAAATCCCGCTTCACATTTTTCGACATGCCCTAAAAAATGAAATATTTTTCAAAACCAGGCTCCCCCATCGGGCATGCATTAAATCTTCTGCCATTTATTTTTGACACACCATTTGACTGACATTTTCAGCGAGTGGATTGTTGCCAGTCGCCAAACTTGGCTGGTAGATCGGGATCCCGTCGGCCACTTTGGCCTTCTAACGCTAACCCATGTCGCAGAACGTCACGCAAGGGCGCCGTCTGTCATTCCCGGGCAATAAGAGGATAGCCAACGCAGGTCAACTCTCGCCGGACTGCCGAGAAGAGACGTGCTGGCCTTACGAGACGCTACTCTGCCGAGGGAAATGAATACGTCGCGCGCAGAAAGATGCACAAAAGCCCTTTCCGTCGATGGTCCCTGAACCGTCAGGATTGTCATTGAAGTCACGGCGATGCTCACAGGACAGGAGAAGGCATTTGCAAAGAATAATTGCCAGTATAAATATTTAGAGAGCGCTGGTCATATGAAGAGAAAGGGAAGCAGACGGGTCGAGTGAAAGAACGGAGGGAATTGCCGGATAAAAAAGGCAGTTGAAGGGTAAGAGAACAAAAGAGAGGGTTGGAGGGGAGGAGAGCGCCAAAGACGTGTGTCGCCTACGAGTGACGCTCCAGACACCGACGGATGCCCTCCACATCTTACAGTCGTCACACTTGTGTCATCGGCGGTCACGTCTCGAGGCTACCGGCCCGGCCAAACGCACGCAAACGTTCACGGCGCGGGGCCGCGCCCTCGTCCTCTGGCTGGTCACGCTGACATTTCCATATTTCCCGCCATTGGGATGTGAAGAGGAGAATGAGAGGGGGGGAGGAGGTGTGGATGAAAGGGTGCGAACGAAGTGAACACTGTGCCAGGAATAGGCAATGAACGAGGGAAGAGGCGACGGAGGAGGAGAAGGAGGAGGACGTGGACCGGGGGAGACAATGCGATAAACAAGGTTAACGGGAGACGGCCGCGGGGACAAAAGAGCGACAAATAAGGCGGCGAGAAAGAGAAAAGAGAAGAGAGGGTGAAAAATGGAGCTCGTCAGCCGGCCTGATGGAAAAAAAAAAAAAAGAGGTGGCACGGGAAGAAAGAAACAGAGCGAAGCGGCTGAGCACCTGACCTTGTATAAAACACTTGTCATCTCGCACACCCACACACACACACACACACACACACACACAAGAGAGAAAACACCTGTGAACATGCAAAATAAGATCATTCAACAAAAACCTCGAGTAGGTAGTACTCTAGCTTCCTCCCACGTATTAGATTAATTGAAGACTCAAAATTGTCCTTACTAATAAATAAATACAAATCTTAAGATATAAATGATCTAATTATTAAAAAAAAAAAAACACTTCATAATCATGAAAATATACCACTTATTTTAAACATTTCTTACATAACCGAATTTGTTTATAATAAGCAAATTTTACTGAGTTTTTCAAAAATGTCCAAGTATGACAATAAGGCACTCTACAGTGGCAACACCAGCCCAAAGCCCCTGTCCACACCTGGCTAAAAAATTTAAATAAATAAAATAAAAAAATCCCTTCCCTGGTATTCTCTCTCTCTCTCTCTAACTAACTCTAACACTCTCTCTCTCCCAATCTCTGCATGGCGTGTACATACACAAAACTGACAACGAGGCACTCTAAAACTGCCACGCCAATGGACAATTCAAAGGGAAATGCACTGTCAGACTTGTGATGTCTCAAATCAGACTTGTCTTAATCCCTGCTTTGTTGTGCCATCTTCTTTTCATGACATGCGTGTACTCCTGGCCAACAATGAGGCGCTCTAACACAGCCACGAGCATGAAGCTCTGGTCCACTGTCAAGTCTGACTAAACAAAAATGATGATGATGAAGAAGAAGAAGATGAAGAAGAAGATGGTGATGAAGATTATTAAAATGAAGAAAAATCCACCCTCCACACTCGTGCTTTTTTCTGTGTGGAGTGCGTGCACCCAAATGATGACAATGAGGCGCTCTAAATTGGTCATTCCAACACAAAGGCACGGTGCAAATACTGGCTGTCAAGTTGGACTTAAAAATAAAATGAATGAATACATTCCCTTCTCTCCTTCCTTACATTTTCCCCGGCATGACATGCATGCACTCAGAGCAACAACGAGGCCCTCTAAAGTAGCTAGCCCAAACATTGCCTGTCAAGTTGAACTTTTTCCAGTTCTTTTCTCGCTTCCTTGTTCTTGAGACTTTCTGCATGACTTGCGCACATTTACGGTCAACAACGAGGCACTCTAAAGCATTCACATCAGCGGACTTTCCAAAAGGAAGATGTAATTTTGGGGATGTAGACATGGCTAGCACATCATAATTGCATCTGAATCAGCCGCTGCGGAAGGAAAACGGATGTTATTTTATAGTGGGGAGGGGGCAAAAGGTGCATCACTGGGCCATTAAATCAAGGAAATTTAAATTGTTAAAAAAACAAAAAAAACACACACATTAAGGATGCATCTCAATAATTGAGTATATTGTATAGTTATCAGTCTGTACAAGTTTTAAGGAATGTATAAAGTATTTACACCCAAAAAAATTATATGTACTCATTTGACAGGGTCTTTAATGCATGTATTATTTAGTGAGGAATTAAGGAAAACGCACCAAATCCTGGTAAGTAACCAGATTTGCTACAAAAGCAAATGTGCTTTCTCAGATGCCCGACCTCTACAAATTTAATGGAATAAAGGAGTTTTGGTTTACCACCGTCCCAATATAGGCGGTTTTGAGGTTACAAATGGCGAGTAATGAACAGCGTAAGAATATGTGGTCATGCAGCACAAGAAGAAAAAAAACTTTGACTGCTGTACTTGTGGGTTTTTCCATGTGATTGTCGAAAGGCCTAGAATTGTTCTCCATACAAATACCAACTGGCGGTCGAACTCAAGTGGCAAGGTAGAAACGGAAATCTCTGCTAAACTGAGGACACCCGAAAAGCAACTAGAGAGAAATTGGCCAGGGTTGGATGCTATTCCACAAGAGAGTCAACGCATATGCCTGCCTTTTGTCATTAGGATTCATGGATTTTTTTTTTTTACTGGGACGTGAAGAATCTCACAGTTTTTTCTGGGTTTTTGCTGGAGTCACAATTATTTAGGTTCTTCTTTGGATGCTCCAGAAAGATCTACAGAAATCAGCCATGTAGCAAACAAAAAATGGTAAATAGCAATGAAAACATTGTTTATATGAGACTCTTGGAAGCTATTTTGTATCAAGCATGTACAGCTTTATAGACGCACAAACTTGGCTTTATTCCAATAAATGTCATGTAAATTCACTCAGAGAAATAAAAGAAAAGGTTCAAAAATGCCCCCCCCCCCCCTCCCTCGCACTGCAAGAAGTTTAATGTCAAGTCATTTTTGCATAATCCCCCAAAATAAATAAACGCGACGAAAACCCCACAACGTTTAAAAAAAAATAAAAAATAAAAAAAATCCCAATTTTCTTTCCTGCCTATCTGGGGCAGCTTGTCTGCATACAAAACAGCCCACAGAGAGGGAAGAGAGAGTCTTGAGCCTGCATCTGCTCGCCTCATTCCCTCGGAGGCTGACTTTGACGCCTAATGGCACCCATGCCCTCCGCGTGATCCCCACAATAACGGAGAAGAAGCGGCGCAGCCGAATGGGGCGAGCGAGCGGAGGCCATCACCTAAAATATCCAACGGCCTTCACAGCTAACCCACTCTGCCACTTTATCAGCCTAGTGGCTGCCGACTGACAGGTGGGCTGCCAGCAGAGTGCCGGCATTGTCCGCGCCGCTCCTCCAGATTGCTTACTCTGTTGTGCAGTGGCCAAATATACCACTATACAGTATATATTTCTTTTACACCATACAATAAAAAAAAATGGAATTTCATGAAATCTGATGATTTGATGCCGAAAAGGGCAGTAATGTGTATTGTATTGTTGAGGTTTTGCAGAATAGCGGCCCAACACCCGACATGATATTTCAAGGTCTTGAACGGCTTGCAATGAACTAGTTTGCGCTTGGAAAGTGATTAAACAGGATTATGGCAAAAAAAAACTCCTCGTGGTAAAGCCCCGGGGGTGGATGAGATCCGCCTAGAGTTCCTAAAGCCTCTCGATGTTGTGGGACTGTTGTAGTTGATACGCCTCTACAACATCGCATGGACATCAGGGACAGTGCCTCTGGATTGGCAGACCGGGGTGGTGGTGGTCCCTCTTTTTAAGAAGGAGGGTGTGCACCAACTAATAGAGGGATCACACTCCTCAGCCTCCCTGGATCCTGGCGGGAAGTCGAATCTCTGATTCAGGAGGAGCAGTGTGGTTTTCGTCCCGGCCGTGGACCAGCTCTACACCCTCGGCAGGGTCCTCAAGGGCCGAAATGAGTTTCCTCCGCAGGGTGTAGGGTGAGAAGCTCGGTCATCCAGGAGGGACTCGGGGTTGAGCCTCTACACTCCTCCGCATTGAGGAGCCAGTTGAGGTGGCTCGGGCATCTGGTTCGGATGCCCCCTGGACGCGTCCCTGGGAAGATGACCCCATGTCCCACCGGCGGTAGGCCCCGGGGACGACCCAGGACACGCTGGAGAGACTAAGTCTCTCGGCTGGCCCGGGGATCGCCTTGGGATCCCGCCAGAGGAGCTTGTTGAAGTGGCTGGGGAGAGGGAAGTCTGGGCTTCCCTCCTAAAGCTTCTGCCCCTGCAATCCGACCCCGGATAAGCGCTGGTAAATGGATGGATGGATGGATGGATGGATGGATAGATTGACGTTGTCATAAACAAAGGTCATAAGGTAAACACAAATTTTTAGGGAACATGCCTTAGCTTAGCTTTGCTATGTTTCTACTTCTGGTCTTCCTTATTGGACTCTCAGCCGCAGCTAGCCCTCACATAAATTGGGTTTGGACCCTTCCAATCCAAATATTGCCTTCGATATCAGCAAACATCTTCGCAATTTCTGTGTTTGGCTCCGATAACGATACTATTTTGGTATCTTTCGACTTCCCATCAGGATTCTCGGCCATCACTTTGAGTAAACAAAAGATTTGTTGTGTGCATTCCAGTCCAATCTGTTTGGGCTTTTTGACAAGGAGTATCGAGTGAGGCTGTTGAACAATATGTTAGCTTGTTAGCTGCCATATGTTTGTCATTATTGCTCAAAAGTTCAAGCATTGCACGTGTCTTTTAGTTTTTAATGCCACCATGAAAAAAAATTTAAAATTAAAAAAAAAAAAGTTACAGTACTGTACATGGTACATTCCAAGTTAAAATTCTATTAAAATATGAAGAACAACAAATGTAGCGTAGATAACGTTCATTTCTGGAAATCAGTCTTTTTCAAATGTCATAACGGTTTCTGATGGTACGAGACCATTTGGCCAGTATCCATAAGTTTCTGGGAGACTGTTTGAAGCATATGTTCTAAATGAGCCTTACTTTAAAATGTCGCCTTCTTGTGACCACGTATTCTAAAGCCAAACTAGTAGGCAAGGTAGGCACGCCGGAAGGAGCAGCACAATCAACAGCATTGCAACATTAAGTCATGACACACACTGTTTAATTGTATATGTTCTGTTTTTGTTAATATTCTGTTTTATAAGTGCAATATTATGAAGTGCTTTTTTCCTTTACAAAAAAAGTTTACTTAAGAGCATCATCTTGGACTGAATTCAACTCTTATCTCAAGACGCCACTGCATTTCCATCCACATTGATTGCTGGCAACCTAAAACCTCGAATGTCGGAACTGTCATAAACAGACAACCTCTCGTGCTCTCGGTTGCAAGTGAACACGTATTAGACATCCATATTTGAGGCAAGTACCGATTTCTACCTCTTGGGCATGTTAGTGTAGCGCTTGGTGACCTACAAGCCATAATTACAGTTAAATGTCAATTTTTTCACATCATAATTCATTAGCGCGATATTTCCAAAGTCAGAGGCCATAACGCCCACATTGAGAGGGAAGATGTGGGAGTGTCATCCTTTGGCCTTTCTTGCGCACTAATTCCTCGACAGCTAATTACGTCCTCATTATTTCCGCAGGTCGGTGCAAAGTTCTCACTTTCTATTAATCTCGAGTTGTTGTTGTTGTTGTTGTGCCCGACCACCCGCCCACTCCACTGGTGGACAATAATAGCTTTGACAGAGGCGGTGGCAGAGTGGGCAGTCGCTATTCTGCCCGCCCTGATGGAATGCCGTTTCTGCCTGGTTACTTCCTCCCTCAAGCGTGGCGTTTTATTAAAGCGGAACGAGATGGCTTCACGGGCTAACCTATCAACGCTGATGACTTGACAAGCTCCATTTTTGCACCCGAGGGCGGCACCCGTGTAATGAAATGAGGTTTTTCCTCGATACCGCCAGAGCAATTTGGACAGGAACACAATGAATGTCAATGTCGGCAGCTTAATGATTGCCTGCCAGTGACCGCGCTGACGCAAACATCCACAAATATGATTAAAATGCTCAAACATGTTTTATCATTTCCCTTTTTTTTCCCCCTTTTCGGGCGAGTGGGTCAGATGGTTTGTGCTCTAGCCTTGAGCTAGAAAGCGTCCTATAACCTGCAAAGATGTAAGGTGCCAATTAGCAGCTTTTTTTTTTTTAATTGGAAAAGTCCTTGACTTAATTCAATGACGACGAAAGGGATCTGTACATTGCATTCCAAGTACAGTTTTATAGAAAACAAATGTGTCCATGCACGAGTCTGCGATTTCTTTTTTTTAAATATATAAATCCCGAGGCAGTGTCTTAGCAATGACGCATTTTTCTCACGCCAACATGCTCCAATTTTAGAAATTCATTGACTCATTTAGACCAGAGCACAGAAGACCACACACACACACACACACACACACACACACATTTGCTCTGCTAAACGTTAGCCGCTTCAGTGGCAGTCAAATGCCAAACTAAATAATTTATGACATTTATGACACTTTGAATTACCTGACAGCTTTAATGGCATTTTTGTACGAAAATGAAATTGTGGGGCAACACATTTATTTAGTGTACAGTGTGCAGTGCTCTTACCGTTTGAAACGGAATTGATTGCCGATTAACTCATTCACTCCCGGCCAGTTTCACTGAAGCAACCCCCTTCGCTCCCGGCTGTTTTACTGGATTTTGACTGATTTTGCAAGGCCCACAAAATAGTGTGTTCTATTGCTATAGAAACACCTACAAAAAGAAAGTTTCTGTTTTTCGTTTTGCAGCAATTAGCATTAGAATATAGCTAAGTTTCATAATTATTCACAAATCTGTTTAAAACAGTGGGCAAAAGAGCTACTTGCAACATGGCCCTGGTTGATCTCTTATACTCTACTGCCATCTGCTGGCCGTTTTTGTAATATCTACCATTGCTTCAAGCATTCTCTTCAGTTCAGAGGCTGCATCAAAGCCTTCTGTTTGCTGTAACTAAAACTAATAAAACCTAACAGAACAACCCTAAAAACTAATTCAACTCAAAACGAACTAATATGAAATTTCCAAAACTATAATAACCCTGGTGTGGTTTTAGTGTATTGTACGGTACGGGTAAAGTAAACATTGTTAGCTATTTGAATCAGATATACTACTGGAGCTGGGCGATATGGACAAAAAGTAGAATTGATTTTTTTTTTCCAGTCATTCTGGACGATTATGATTTTAGTCGAAGTCTATTGTATACATATTATTGATTTTGCAACTGACATTGGTCCAGAGGTGGGACACGCCCCTGGACTGGTCACCAGCCAATCGCGGTGTACAAAGAGAAAACAAACATTAGCCTTTCCATTCACCAGCAGAAACTAAAGCTAAACTGCTGCTCATGCGAACCGACCAACCAGCTGCCACTAACCCACCAAGTTGCACGGCAGTGGTTCGTCTGACCTTCACGTCGACACACAGATGTGCCAGCGCAAGCACACACACACACACACACACACACACACACACACACGGGTGTACTTTGGTATGCAGAGAGCAGAGCTGGGAAGGCAGCTTAGCTTTGACAGGCGAGGCGCTTTGACAAGCCAAGAATAAAACTCGGAAATGAAGACTTGAGCCGCGCGTGTCATCGCCTTATTGACCTTTCCCGGTGGATTCTCTAATCGATAGCACGCGACCAGCTTTTATAAACAGACGCCCGCGCCTTTCCGGGCGTCTCCCCAGACGACGTCCCGAGTAGAAGGCTTTTGCGCTGAAACACCCTCCCCGACTATATTGCTGTGCTTTGTTTGTGATGTTTTTTTTTTTTTAGGGTTTTGACAAGAAAGCCAACACCTTCCGTTAGTCACTGAAAAACTCACCAATAGATTTGTGTTCAGGCTAAACTGTTTATTGGCTCTCTCAATGAAGGATGCTCTCAAAGTAAACATAGAATAAAGAGAATTACACATCGCGTATTTAAAACTACGGAACATCCGCTAGCTTAATGCTAGCACTAGCGGTGCAAAGGCTAATCGACAACTAATTGTTGGGCAAATAAATCCACAAGTATTTTGATTATTTGATGTTTCGAGACGTTGATTAATTTAAAATTGTCAACTCCGCAGAATTTCAGCCTCTCAATAGTAAATATTTTCTTTAGTTCTCCATGAAAGCAGACTTATTATTGTTGAGCGAGAGAGAGAGAGAGAGAGAAGAAAGAGCGACTGTTTATACAAACATGCCCGGAGAAAAAGAGAGAATATTATTTGCAAAAATAAGCGTTTACCAATTCAATTTAGTGCCCCGGGAGAGATATATGGAATCAAAATAAAACACTTTTTTGCCTATTTTCTGATGTTACAGATAAACCGAATCTTAATTTGTTTGTGCATTTTTTTTTGCTCTGTCAATTTGAAATAATGCTGTTTTTTGTTTGTTTTTTAAATATAGGGACAGAAAACTTTTTTTATGAATCAAAATAATTGGCAGATTAATTGATTGTTAAAGGATCTCTGTGCAGTTTGTCACTTTTTTTTTTAATTATTTTTTTATTATTATTTTTTTTTTTTTTACTAGTGACTGCCACCTCTTCGAGTCCGTGCACGTTTGTAAAGCAACAGCCACAGTTGTCAAACAAAGACATGACCTCAAATGAGTCAATAAAATCTCCGCCCCTCCCTAAAGAAACTGTGGAGTGTGAGGGTCCGCGCACTTTACTATAAAGGGAAGATAAAAGCTGATAGGTGCAGTCAGAGTAAAACAGTCAGAGCTCTTCCTACTCATCTGGGCATTGGTGGAGCATGCATGATGTAGAAATGACCTTTTTAAAACGGCACAGTGCACCTTTAAAAATAAAAATTTAATACATTCAAATGTTTTTAATTAAATTCTAAATAAATAAATTACTTAACTTTAAAAAAATATATATAAGTATTTTGCTGCTTTTTTCTGTTCAAACATACAAAATGATCTTAAATACTGTGTTTTAATACATTCAAACAGAGCTTTACTGACTTTAAGTACAGTATCGCAGACTATGACCGAATAAGGATGGGATCCCCCACGTAAAAACGTAGCAGGCATTGAAAACAACTGAAACATGTGGCAGCTCTGACGCAACCGGAGGAAGGCCTTCATTTTCACTTTGCTCGACGTGATATGATGAAATATTTGATAAGTGAGCGTACACAGTGAGGACGATGGGGGACGTGAGGAAAAGTCATGAAAGACGAGCCGAGCGGAGGAGACGTGAAGGGCGGGGACACGGGGAGACACCGAAAGGCTTCAAAGCGTCAAGGAGAAACGAACAGCTGGAGGAGAAACCTGCACAGGGAGGTGCGTGCGTGTATGAGTGCGCACGCGGTGCGTGTGTGTGGGAGAGAGAGAGAGAGCGAGCGAGCAAGCATTCGCACACTGATGCATATTCCTATTAAGTCGACTGTTTATACAAACATGCCCGGAGAAAAAGAGAGGATATTATTTGCAAAAATAAGCGTTTACCAATTCAATTTAGTGCACGGCATTAATACGAACGCCCCGGGAGAGATATATGGAAATACGGCCTCATAAAAAGTGCATGAACTTTACCTCGAAAAGCTAAAATGTCTCCTCAGTGCACAAGGTGGAGCGGGACTTAAATCCGGATATGGGGGGGGTGTCGTTTATAAAGAGAATATATGGAAGGTCTGCAAAGTGGCATAAAATATGGAAACGTCAGCAAATCCCACGAGATTTTGCTGCACTGCATGGTACTGGAAATTGAGTACGCTTTGTATTTATTATTATCATTATTTATTTTGTGAACACCCTTGTTTGTTTTGATGGTAGAATGGGGATGGAAATGCAGTGGTCGTCTTGAGATACGAGTTGAATTCAGTCCAAGATGATGCTCTTAAGTAAACTTCATAATATTGCACTTATAAAACAGAGTATTAACAAAAACAGAACATATACAATTAAACAGTGCGTGTCATGACTTCATGTTGCAATGCTGTTGATTGTGCTGCTCCTTCTGGCGTACCTATCTTGACCACCAGGAGGCAGTATATATATAGTACAGAGACTTTTTCTACTACTAATGGAAGTGACCCGCTAAAATGCTGTAACAGTCATTTTTCCATTCTTAGAGCAAATATTCGACACCAAGTACCACCGGTATCAGTATCGGGCTGACCTGATTTCAACGTCGAGGTACTCATGGTGTCTGGCACCGGTAAAGGTTTCGGCCCTCTTGTGGCCGTTTTATGATCGGATGGCAACTTTCACCGGTTGTTTTATCCTTAATGCTCGCTATGCTAATAATAACAACCAGGAGACTTCATATTCTCAGTTGAACTATTTACTGGATGCCAGAAAGATAAAAGAAAGAGTACCCAGCTGTGGAGCCTTTTCTGCTGGATAGTGAAGAAGGTCTAATCTATCCAAAATGGTCTCTACTCTCATATTGTCTTGGTCGCCCACACACATCAATCTGCACTCTGGCGCACTTATCCAGTTGGACGGATAAGTGCGCCAGAGTGCAGATAGATGAGAAGGCGCCAACCCGGGACAGGTCACAGCAACACAACGGCCAAGGTCACCTATCTAATCATTAAAAGGCCTAATCTAACAGACTCGAAATAGAAAATTTTGAAAAAGTGACATTCATTGTATGCCATTTTAAGGAAAAATGCTATATCGGGATATGCAAGTGTTTTTTTTTTAGAATTATCTGTCATTGTTTTTGGGGGGGAAATTTTATGTATCAAAAGTGGTATCTGTACTTGGTATCAAAACATCCCTAAATCATAAGCCACCGTAACATTATGCAGTTTGAACATGAACATTTCTTTGTTTATTTTATTTATTTATTTTTTCCTTTTCTTTTTCAATGTGTGTGTGTGTGTGGGGGGGGGGGGGGTGTCAGCAACGTTGCCTTGTGCAGCCATACATTGCAACTAAAAGGAGAACAGAATGTATACTGGATAGTGAGCTTTTATTTGGTAGAATCTTGATATAGGATGTAGTTTAAATACAATAGTGAAAAAAGTCAAAATTGTAGAAACATTTCCAGGAAAATGAGTCTCAAGTCGCAAGAAATCCTCTGCAAATCTTTTCCACTCCACACACTTTTAGCTTTTTTTATTTGGCTTGTTTGTCGCCACTACCCGAGGGTACCAAGGCTGGAAAAGTGGGAAAGTGCGATGACAACAATAGAAACAGAAATGGAGCTCACCGCATGATGTTCGAACTTGCTATGGGATGTAATTTATATACAATACAGAGGAACTAAGGGAAATGTCTCCTAAGTCACAAAACCAACAGTAAAGCGCAGTGCGCATCTTGTAAAGCAATACTGCCGCAAATCAAATCAGCAATAAGAAGCAATAAAGGAGAAATCCTCTCTCCGTGTACGCCAGTCACATGTAAATGTTACAATGTTCACCGAAAACATTGCCTGTACAGTCCATCAAAGCCTAATGATGATGACATTTCAATTTCAATTACTTCCAATGGGAGCAATGTGTCAAAACAGGAACAGATCGGAATATGATTGCACAGACCGCACACCACAAACAAATGGTCCCGTCGATGGGGGCCCGTGATGTGAATGATGAGTGAGAAAATGAAACTGGAAAAGAAATACCCTCGCTTGTCAATTAATTAGGCACATCGCAGCGGGGAGGGGGGGAAAAAAACGCAATATAATGCAACCGTCCCGCAATAAATCGTCGGCCTTGGTGGGGACTGTGACATTGCGTTTTTATTGGATGTGTTTCAGACAGCCTCTGATTTATATTAATTGTCATTTTAATGGCGGTTACATTGCAGCTCTGGTGGTGAACTCCACTAGGTTATGATGCGAGGTGTTCACCCTGCACTCGTGTGTGTACAGGATGAGATCGACCAAAACTTTTAGGAAATGCAAATAAATAATATACATGGAAATATGATGAACCCCTAAGCTTGATACTTGATACGTTCCAACGTGAATTTCATTTTTCTTATTTAAACACATTGAAACTTTTCAAAGTATTCCTTGTGCCTGCCTGTTCCCACTCTCTAGATCATAGGTGTCAAACTCCGGTCCTGGAGGCCCGTAGTCCTGCAGGTTTTGGATGTTTCCGTTCTCCAACACAGCTGATATATGATCAGCTCATCTGCAAACTCTGCATAAGCCTGATAACAATCCTGCTGATTGGAATCAGCTTATGTTGGAAGAGGGAAACCTCCAAAACCTGCAAGACTGCGGCCCTCGAGGACCAGAGTTTGACACCCATGTTCTAGATCAGTGGTCCTCAACCCTGATCCTCAGGGACCGGTATCCAAGCCTGTTTTCCATGTCTCCCACAGCCAACACAGGTGGAGATCGTTATCAGCCTTCTGCAGAGATTGCTGATTAGCTGATGATATGAATCACCTGTGTTGGCTGTGGGAGGCATGGAAAACAGGCTGCATACCGGTCCCTGAGGACCTCTGTTCTAGATGGTACAGTTCTCCAGTGATGCACAAAACAAGACAAATTGTGCCGCCAAAATTTTCACCCAAACGATTTTAAGTGTGCTAATAAAAATGAGATTTACTGTATTACTATATTCAAACCCAAAAACGTATAAATATGTTTTTTAATACTTTGTCCTGCACTCCCAAAAATGTATATGTTT
This sequence comes from Vanacampus margaritifer, assembly GCF_051991255.1. NCBI lineage: Eukaryota > Metazoa > Chordata > Actinopteri > Syngnathiformes > Syngnathidae > Vanacampus > Vanacampus margaritifer. The sequence continues at coordinate 25,942,752 of NC_135440.1, read as the reverse complement.
TTTTTTTTTTGCTTAAAGCAATGGTAGTAATTACAGAAATGGCCAGCAGGTGGCTGCTGAGCATACGAGATCAACCAGGGCCATGTTGCAAAAGGCTCTTTCCCCCACTGTTTTAAACAGATTTGTGAATATTGATGGCACTTAGCTATATTCTAATGCCAATTGCTGCAAAACGGAAACAGATGGAAATGTACTTTTTTTTTGTTCCTTATGAAAGAAGAGACTCTAATCTTTCTTTTGGTAGGTTCCATGTTTTTATGGTAATAGAACACAATATTCTGTGGACCTTGCAAAATCAGTCAAAATATTAGGGTGAGTGAAGGGGGTGGCTTCAGTGAAAATGGCTGGGAGTGAATGAGTTAATTATCAGTAAAGCAACAGAGAATTTGTGCGTTTTTAACGCAACGTTAACTTGTATGACTTGTATGTATGTTAAAATGGTACCTCAAACATGGCCTGTAGAACTTTTATGATGGTGACCTTTTGGACTTATTCATAATACAACGGATCTTAATGGGTTAGCGTTGTGGTCAACCTTGAAAGTACCTTTGTATAAAATGTTTTTTTAAAAAAATGAAAAAACACTTTGCTCCATGTTGGAACTACAAACATAACACTCAAGCTCAGGAAAAAGCCTGCTTAAAAGACAAGGTGTATGTGCAAAATAATATGCGTGAGGTAGAAGTGAAACAAAATCCACGCAAACACACGATAGCCAGACACAGATGCACTCTTCTCCACCGGGTGAATAATTCATCTCCGGGTTCGAACGAAAGCGCCGCGCTCGCCTCCTCCTGCTCTCATCGCTTCATTATTGATAAACAGCAACATCTACACTGTACCTGACCCAGGAGAGACAGCGCGAAGAGACGCACGGGAGGGCGAGCTGCAAAAAAAAAAAAAAAACGCAATAAAGAATAACTGGCTGGAATGAAAGGCAGTAAAAACCCGAACAAGGGAAAAAACAAAGAGGGCCGTCTGACAGTAGGAAAGTTTAACAAGCTGGCTCTGCCTGCTTTAGGGTGCGTAAAAGTCTTGCAGACGGCGGGAGTTTAGTGTGTCCAGAAAAAGGCAGAGTCCTCCTGAGACGGACAAACACCGCACTGAATAAGTGACGGAATAAGTTAGAGGCTGGACGGCTGACGGACACCCGGCTCCCCCGCGGCTCCTGGATCTGCTTTGTCGGACCCTTCACGTCAGTCTTACCTCCACCACATCACTTCTTGCCTGCCATTATTTTTACACACACACACACAAACACACAGACAGACAGACAGACTCTCCTCAGTGATGTAGCCTCATCCTGTCTTTTCATTTTGGAACAAATCCGTTTTTATCCCTCTGGCTCATTCTGCTCTCCCTTCGTTTTTCAAGCGGCTGATTCATTTTCTGTCTGGCTTCTTCATACGAGACCCGAGTGCCAGCGCGCTTCATGGTAATTGGACAGGCCAGGAGTTGTTTTTTTTTTGTTCTTGATGAAATACAGTAGAGCAGAACCCCTTAAAAGGTTGACCTCCATTTTGTGTCAACAAGTCACATTTTTAACAGATACAGGGGGTTTCTTGCTCTTTGAGTTCCATTACATGTACTGCAGCTAGCGAATATTACAACTGTTCCATCGATTAATCCAGAAATCAGATCAATAACGCAAGTTAGGGCTGTGCATTTAATCGAAATTCAATTACAATTTCAATTATTACACTCCACAATTACAAAATCAGCATAATCGTAAAAAAAGGTTCATACACATTTTTTAGTTGTTTAAATTTATACATTTGCACCTTTTTAAAATTTAAAAATAACTAATTTAATAAATTTTGTTTCATCCAAAAGAAACTTGCATAATTATGTGTTTCAAGAATTTTATTTGCCTTTCACTTGTCTTTACATTTTTACTACACAGTGCACATGCTGCACTCCAAGTTTTGCCAACATAAATATATATATTACAATAAATTATATTTGGTCCAAAAGGAACTTACATTATTATAGTATTTCTATTTTCTTGTTTTGTACCAAAAAATAAACCATCGTTTGAATAATCATGATTTCAATTATTGCCAAAATAATCGTGACTATTATTTTTTCCCCATAATCGAGAAGCCCTAACATAAGTATTATTTATGTCCATTTGAGGTTGCCAACTTTTTATTGTAATATCTGTGACTGAGTGTGCATGGCCTTAAAAGTTGGGTCTGGCATGGTGAGTGACGTGGGTGTCGGCGAAAGAGTGTGGCGTTAGCTGGCTAACCTGCAAGCTAGTTTGTTTTTTCATTTTTTTTTATTGTTTGTTCAATATAGTGATTGAACGTGACCTTGACTACTTGCGAGGGCATTACAAGAGCTCTAACTAGTGATATTAAATTAGCTTAAGTAAACAAGGTAACATTTCGATCCCAATCGTTTTTCCTCCTTGTTTGCCATGATTGTGCCATCTTATTTCTCCACAAATTGGGGCCTGTGTCTTCAATAACATTAGTCCGTGTTGCAAAAACGATTCCTGCAAAGCTTTTGAGAAAGAGATTTCAACTCGAGCTTTTTTGTAAATGAAGTTATTGGAAAAATCTATGCAGCCTTATGTTCGACATTTCTCTGTACTGCGAGAACAGAGCTGGGGAATGAAATGTGAAAATCAATGTGAGGCTTTGTACAAGCACAGTTCACGGCGGTCTGGGGGTCAGCCCCGTAAGAAAGACGCATCTCCATCGAGCCGCCGTTATTCAGGCGTGGAGCTTGCCAAAACATCTTTCACACACACACACACACACACACACACACACACACACACACACACACACACACACACATCGCAACCGGGAGTGTGTTTATGCACACACACAAAGTTGGAAGTGCTTGCACGTCGGACGCAGTCATGAATTAAAGGCAATGTCACAAGTACACAATCGGAGAACAGTGCCAGGTAATTCGACAAATGTGTGTGTGTGTTCATCCATCACTTTGTGTATTTGTGTACACATCCATCCTGGCGGCGTGTTAGCATAATGTGATTATACGTCCTTTTTTTGTGGGTGCGAGTCTGGCAAAGTGACAGTGGATATTTCGGGGTGGGGGTTTCTCGGAGTGATCCTTTCTGAGAATTAAAACGGTGCCGCCCCTTAAAGCCGAAGCAATTCCATGACAACGCCGCCTCGGGATCTAAACACAGCTGTGTGATTTTTTCCAGTGTTTTGTTGTTTTTTTTTTGGTCACCTTTGCTTCACCTTGGGGGAGTGCGGTTCATTTCCCAGCTGCTCCCACCCCCGGAAGAGTCCGGCTATAGACGAGGCCCCCACTATAGGCCAACTGTCAAGTTGACAGCTCGTTATTTGAATTCAATTCGTTATATGAAGTAAAAACACTCCTGAAGTTGATGCTAACTTCCGGTTAGCATTTGAATGGGATCCTCTCTTCGCTTTTAGCATTAGCGCTAGGCTAGCGATGTTTTAAAAACGAAGCATGTTTTGTATTTAAATATGCAGTGGATGTTATTCTTATTGTCGTGTGTTTAGTTTTACAGTTAACTCCAACTGGGAAGTCATCAAACAGCTTAAAGGACGCTCAGGGGACAACAGAATAACCAGAATAGCATACGCTACACACTTGCTGGTTGCTAATCATGCTACGCAAGTAAAATGGTGCATTCACAGCATTGGGAACTTCAGGTTTCTTTCGATCATGTTTATAATGTTTTAAAGGGGATTCGGCCAATTGTTTTACCAGATGTTTAAAGGGCAATAATCGCCCGATTAAATCGGCGGCCGATTAATCGGTCGGGCCCTACCGTCAACTCATTACTCATTCATCGACGGACAGCGCAAGGAGGACCAATCCCATTCCGACATCACATTAAAGGCTTAAAAAGAAACAGCAGTCGTGTCATATCGACGGAGACATTAAGCGTCGTCAGTCTACCAGGGGGATCACACAGCAGGCGAGCAAAATCAATGGCTGCCATATGGGAGACAGAAGGTCAGGCACAACAAGTAAACAAACACACAAGCAACGGCAAAATATCATCATAAAGTGATGATCGCGTCTGCCACAACATCCAGCGACGACCAGCTGGATTGAATCACTGACAAGTGTGTTTGTGTGTGTGTGTGTGTGTGTGTGTGTGTGTGTGTGAGGCAGCTCAGACAAAGACGGTGAAGCGGGGAATATTTTAGGGACGCAAGGGAAGATTATGTTCCAAACAACTGCTCTACATTAAGTTATTGCGCATGTAAGGACAAAACTTCGCCGTGTCCATGCTGAGAGACGACGCGCTGGTGCCATTGCGCATTAAAAATAGATCGTCTACAAGTGGAGGTGGGCAAACTTTTCATGCTCAGGCGCCATATTTGAGTTTTAAAACAGACAGATGGGGCAGGACATAAGTAGATTAGGCAACAACAACAACATATTATGTATAATTAACCAATCAAAAAAATAAACTGCATCGATTGTTTTTTAGTGTGCCTTAATTTAGAAAAAAAAAAATATATATATATATATATATATATATATATATATATATATATATATATATGGCAAGAGTCATAATATCACAAAGTCCAGAATGAAGAAAAAATACGGAAATTTGTAACTTCAATAAATATCAACAAAATTATGAGTATGCTATACATCACAATACTTTATATCACCAAAATTAACCTATTACTCCTTTGTATACAATCAGAAAAAAAAAATCCGTCATAAATTCCGTCATAATATTACAAGAAAAAGTCATCACTTTATTGAAATAAAAATAGTGGCGTTGCAATTTTACGAAGACAAAATTCTTAGGATAATACGAAGAAAAAGGCATAAAATAAAGTATTGAGCAGCAAATTTTGACAGTTGTAATTATATAATAGTTAACAAATTATTAACACAAGAATAAGACAAAGTATTAATTTTGTGAGACTAGTCATAGTATTAGTCCAGAATGATTTCCTCTAAAAAGAAAGATTTTTTTTTTTTTTTTTTAAATGGTGTTCATCAAATTTAAGCTATAAGCATAATAATGAGGTAAAGAAAAAAAATCTTTGAAAATCTTTTAATATTACAAATCTTTAGAGACTAAAATCATAATACTACTTACTACTAGAATAAATCTGGGGAAAAAATTAAAATCGCCAACGTTATGCTGTTTGTCAAAAATGAATACCAATACTAATAATATTTTTTTCGGTTTATTAGTGTATATAAATCGTTGAACCTAATAGTGGAAAATCATTTCATCAGACTGATCGTGTCATTCCTATGCAGAAGCTCAAAGCAATTCGTATTTTACATGAGGTTAGCTATCATGTACATAAGTGATGAAAACAAAACAATACAATCCTCAGTGAATTCTTTTCCCTGGCATGTCAATTATTGTAACGTTATTTTGAGCGGTTTAAGCTCATTAATTTAACCTTCTGCATGTCTTGTTGATAATGGAAGCCGCTGCGGGTTTCGCAAACCGCCAACAATTAAGACGGAAGGAAGGAGGCACAGACCACTGGAATGCGGCACAATAAATAATCCGAGAAGCGGCTACCAGCAGAACAGGTTGCGTTTATTTGAGCGGCCGCATTGTGTACATCTCGTTTCCGTCACGTCCGCTCCGCAGGGGGCCCGGCGTGGGCGGAGGACAACGGGCCATTGTCTGGAGACTCAATAACGCTCAGGTAAGATGAAACTGCTCTTCAACACTTTGCTATCAGTTCCAGCAAAGGAAGGGAAAGGTGACACCATGCTGGAGCAAAGGGGGGGAGAACCAATGAATGAATGAGTGAGTGAGAAAGAACAGGGAAGGGACTGTGGGGGGTTTGTGAGGGTTTTCACCCTCTAATCTGCTACAGTACAGAAGAGTGATGGAGTGCGAGAGTGTTTGATAAAGATCATCTTGTCTTTGTGCCGACTATTAACATCAACTTTGATGCTTCCCCGCAGAGAAGACACAACACGCCGGAGTCATCTTATCTTATCGCCCGTCTGTCTGGAGGAATACAACCAAATATACTAAATGATAATACAAAGCAAGCAAAGGAGACACTAAATGCAGTCCAGACCCCGAGTGCAACTACCGTATAAAAGCGCTCATAAAAAATAAAATAAAAAAAAATGAGTAAAGGCTAAGACGGTGACGGGCTATAAAAAGGAACAAGAAAAACGCAAAGCCACTAGATTGTCCTCAAAGTAACTTTGATGCGTGCCATGGTTTATTCACCTAACGATTGGTTGGTCAGAGGAACAACCGTCTCCTTTGCGTTTCATTCCACTAAAACATCAACGATTGAACATTTGTTCAGCCGGCTTCAGGCCTCTAATGAAAAGGGCTAAGAATAATAAATGTGCCAGCTCCTTAATTGAGAACCATTTACTTTTTGCTCAGGATAGATTTGTTTTAAAGTTGGTACCACTTTTAAACGTCCACCAACTAACACAAAAATCTTTGAACGGAGCAATCATATGCAAAAAAAAAAAAAAAAAAAAAAAAAACATACAGAAGAGTATATTGGACACTTAAGTCAATCCCTGCTGCACCGTTTGCCATTAAAAGTGTGCATTTGTTGCGTCCACTACTGTGATGGGACAGACCAAAAATCATTCTTCTTCAAATTAACTCCACGTTGAGAAGCGTTTTGATCAGAACTGTTCTCTTTACAGATACAAAACAATGACGTCTAAGAAGGGTAACAGGAAAGTTGATGGATTTTGATGAGACAGTGTGAATACACCATGTCTTAAATTAACTGTATTATTCTTATTTTGTTTTTAGCAAATGGCAAAGTTTGTGCGAACATTTCCAACAATTAAGGGAAGAATTGTGTTTGAGCTAATGCTAGCACTACTATAGTCTACAAGGTCAAAGATTAAGATGGACAAAGAAGTGGTCAACTAAATAGGCCCACTGTTCCAGAAATTAAAATTGCATTATAAATACAGTGATTTCTGGACTATAAGCCGCTACTTTTTTCACTTGCATTCGACCCTGCGGCTAATACAAAGTTGCGGCTTATCCATCAGATCACAAGGGGGCGCACTATAAAGCAAGCGCAAGAGCGTCAGGCAGCGCAAACCAAACCAAGTGAGCCCAAATATAGTAGGAGAGAGAGACAATTTGTGCAATCATTATGGAAAAGAAAGTAGCGGGAACATTAAAACACCCGCAGTTTACAGTCGGGTGCGGCTTATATGTGTAACAAACTCGAGTATTCCCCAAATTTAGCTAGTGCGGCTTATAGTCGTGTGCGCCTTATAGTCCAGAAATTACTATAGATTAGCATAGCAATGACAAAAAAATCTGCCATTTCAAACTAAAATTACGACAACACCTTTTACATGGAACCTCGAAGATCACTCAAAGTGCATGGGAACCCGTCTCACAATTTTAAAGAAGGTACTGGGCCAATTAGGGTTAGTTATTGCCCTACGGACAGTAACAATAACAACCGAGGCCCCTGTATGAACTGCGAGGAGGAGGATCCTGTATCAAAGACATCGCCAGATCTTCACTTGGCACCAGTGATGAAAAATTAAAAGGTCAGAAAGTCTGATTTGTTAATACGGCCAGTGGTCTACATGACTCAATACGGCGGAGAGATGGAAAAAACCTCGTCATCTACTCGGGAAATGATCCAACAAATCGATTTGATTTTCCTTTTATTGGATGAGTGAATCTGTCAATGTTGTGAACTTGATTAAGCAACAATTAGGAGAGAACCTTATTATAACCTAATATTTGGAGAAATAAGCAAGCGGTAACCCAACATGACATATTGTCAATGCTGACATCATAACATATCAATAAATCCATGCAACACATTTTTTCACGCGGTCAATTCTCAGCAAACAGCATCCGCCCTATCTTCAAGAATGTTCCAGAAGAATCCTCAGTCGGGACATCATTACACCGGGTTGGCGGGGCTTTTGTTTACCATCAAGCCCCTTGAGGCGGCGTGACAGGCAAAGGATTGTGAGGTGAGCGATAGCTAGAAGGTGCTCTGAACAGAGGAGCATCCCCACCCCCACCCCCGCCATGCTCGACTGGCCAGCTTCAAGGACCCTTCAATAACACCGCCTCTGTGTAATTGTCACACACATAGCAAACAAATCCTCCTATTGGTGCCACATTAAAACGCCGCAGGGATATCTGCCCTTCCAACCCCCCCCCCCCCCACGCCAGCGCCTTTTGCCTTGGAGACACGACGCAAAAGAGGGATTTGTACAGATTTAATTACGTTCACGATTCTGCCATCTTTGGTTGTAATCGCTTAGGGTTGGGGTTAAGTAAATCCCCCTTCCTCGCCAGCCACCCACACCCTTTTGTTGCTTTAAGCTAGGCATACACTGAACAACTTTAGAAGTGTTAGTCTGAAAATCCAACTTGCGCTGTATGACTTAATCGCCAAATGCGTTCGGATTGTTTCTGTATCACAAGGTCTGTAGTAAAACAAATCAAAATGACATTTTTGCTTTCCGTGTCAGATTCTCTGAATGCTAATGCTAAAAACAAAATGGAAACAATGTGCTTCTTAGAACTGTGAGTGTCTCGATCTTTGAGAAAACCAAAGAGAGGCAAGCCCCTTACGCCAGACATCCGAAGACATTTGAAGATGTCTCCGAACCAGTCTGCCGTCCCTTTTCCAAGAATGTTACTGGCAGGCTAGAACGTAAAAGCGACTTCTTGTGGGTGAAATATTAACAGGTGCACAGTCTTTGCTTCTTTTGAGTGCTAAAGTACTTCGTGTTATGGAGCAGCAAGCCGCCGTGCTTGTGCCCTGATGTACGATAGCGCATGTCTGAGGCCACCTAGAGAGTCTCCAAAAGGCTGCGGAAATCTGCCTGCAGAGTGCATGCTTTTGAATCTGTGTGTGTGTGTGTGTTCAGTGCACCTCAGCCAAATCACAGCACCGGCAGGCAGCCTTTCTAAAGAGAGGGAGACGAGTGAAGCAGATCAAACACAAGCCAACTAATCACAGACGCCGGCTAATTAGCGCAGCCCTCAAAGGGGAACCAGGAACGAGTGATGATTACCCCTTATGAATTTCCCAATGAAGCTGTGCCGTATGCCACCACAAATAGTCCCAATTCAGGAAAGCGGAGGGGGTAAAGTGCAGCCAAGCCACCATCTTATCACCAGCGAGCAGCACGGGGGCAACGTGGCGCTCGATATCTCTTATCAGAGTTTCAGTCATGTGCCTGCAACGCGCAAACACCAGCGCTGACTTTTAATCTCGCCCTTCACAAATTAGACTGCACGTTGAGTTTTCCCATTAAGGGATTTCTGGAGCGGTTAAAATCCCAAGAGCGCAGACATGCCAGCCTCCGGAGCGTCGAGCGAGGTTGACGTTCCGGAGTGCAGAGTGCGAATGCTGATTAGCGCTCGGATCTGCCACGCTGATCCCAGATTTCCACGAGATCAGAGGCCGAGCTTTACAGCACGGGCGGCGGCGGCGGAGGCAACCAATTAGAGAGGTGCCGCCTGTCCGGGAACGCCGTTCCTCGAGCTGAAGCCATCAAAGTGACGTGCGCTCCCCCAGCCCAGATCCTCCACATCCTCCTTCGCCAAATGCTTGCTCGTCTAATCTCAGTGGAGAGGCACCTGTTAGAAGCGGGCTCAGTTCACCAGCCAACCTTACAAAGTCAAAAGCAAGCGTATAAAAACGCCAGTAAAAGATCATACCAACGCTCACTGCCTAATAAACATTTGACACCTGTTAAGTATCCGGCTTCAATATACGATCTTAATAGTTGAAAGGATCCACGCTGTAATTAGATGCTTCATAAGTAAACCTGAGCAGCTAAGATTTGACAAAAGTGTTTAAATATCATTTTGCATGCAAGACTTGAGCTGCTGCCAAAAAAACAGGTAGTCACGGGAATGATCTCGGTTCACAGACGCAATCAGTAACACAAGAATAACTGCTGGGCCTGTTTGTGTTGCCAACCAAAACAAAAGAGTTCCATGCCCAGCATTAATCATCATATATTAGGTGGAAACAGCATTTAAGTAGTTGGTTCTGAAATGTTGTGTACGTCTATCCCAGGCTGCCTCTGTTCGCCACGAGCCCTTTTAATTTTCAATTCCAGCTACACTTGATCGCCAAAGTAGGAGTCTTGAAGAACTTGCCCTACTGATTGTCATTGAAACAATATTGGACGTCCAAAAGCATGATGCAGACAACCCAAAAACCATGCGGCACATGTCGATATGCTTCAAATGTTAAACATCAGCGCCCACAATCGGCCTGGCCGATGATAGGTCTATTCTTAGTTTTTGGTACATGTTTTGTGCATAGAGAGATTGCATTTGATATTTCATTGAAAAAAAATAACATTTCAAGGTTATCCTTATTCAAATTCAACTCTTCGGTCTTACTAATTGTATACTAATGACAAAGATATTATCAAGACTAGAGAGTATCAAGACAAGACCTTTGGAAGTCAAGACCGAGACTAGACCAAAGAAAAATCACCCCAAAAAAAGAACAAAATGACCAGTTTCATTTTTTCTTCATTACGTTTGCAACAAAAAACAAATTCTGCTATGCAGTTTTTGAAAACAGTACAATGAATTTCAGCGCAAATCTAGGGGGCGACATAAGCATTTTTCACTGATTACTGTACAGTACTGGCCTAATCTTGAACAGTCTTGATAAAAAAATCCAAGTCTGCCCTGTCCAAGACAGGACCAAGTAAAAATGTCTTTGATTCCATGACAAGGCCGACACCCTTAAATAGTGGTCTTAAGACCGGTCTCGAGATCAAGACCAATCGAGAACGACAACACTAGTGTAGAACAGGTACGGTACGGTACGGTACGATACAATACACTTTTTCCTAATAAATAATAATAATAATAAATAAATAAATAAAAACAAAGTGTAAAAAAAATTATAAAATCAATAAAAAAAAAAACACTACTTACTTGGTAGCAGTTGGATTAAGCGTGGGTCTGAGTGGGGTGCAGGAATACCAATCGACTTAATCCAACTGTTACGTGGGTGGAGTGTTTGCATTAAGTGACCAAACCACACACATCTTGGACCACAGAAAATGGCTGGAAATCTTGAGCACTAAATACTCCCACTGCACAGTGAGACCAGCAGGTGTTGTATCAGCATTTAAACATAGGATTAAAAAGCACACCGACATGTTGCAAGCAACGTTTGCGGACCATAAAATGTTCGTTGGCAGTTTTTACTCTCTTGTCATTCATTGTATGCAAAGAAACCAAAATCAAGACCAGACTTAAAATTTGCCGTGTTTTGAATACTCCGCTCGTAATAGTAGTTTTACCTTTTACCACATCCGAAAAGTCGAACAGTTAAATGTAAATGGTAAAAGATACCAACTAACTTATAGGTACAATGTTGTCAATGTGAAATCTCACAAACTAATACCAAAATTGTTGCCATGTTGAAGTTGGGCAAAATCAACAATCAGCCACTACGTAGCGTAGTTCACATAGCTGATTTTGCTACAGCTGGTGAGTCATCGAATTCCAGTCAGTCGCACTGACTGGTAACTGAGCTTGCCTGGGGCATGCTCCGCCTCCTGCCGTAATCGTGAACAGGATAAGTCTACACAAGCGATGTATGGATAGATGTTAATAGAGAAGGAGATGGAAGAAAGGCCCCTGATGTTCTAATTACAGCACAGAGCCAATCATTGGACGGATAAATGCTACCAAAACAAACAGACAAGCTTTATTCATCAAACTAATTCCGCCAGATATACAGAGGAACAATACCCTTTGCAAACCTGCCATTTGCCAGTCAGCGTTTTATTTCACAGGATTACAACGTCAGAGTTGGCCTTCATAAGGCAGACAAACAAAAATATCCCAGACTTATTGTGAAGCAAAAAAAAAAAAAATCCTAATATGCTTTGGAATTTTAACCACGCTATCAGAAAGCTCAGCAAGTGGAACCAAATTGGCGCGGCTAATCAAAGATAACAAAATACCAGATTTGGGAATAGAATTTAAACTCTGCAATTTACGGTTGAGCGAGCGCGTGGCGGGAGGAACAAAGCGGCGTGCAGATAAATAAGGACACATTGGATGGGAGGCAGAGTGAGATATGGAAGAGGGGCGCGGGCTGCTGCGTGCGCTGCAAAGCAACAGCTGCTCAGCATCACATCTGCTCCAAGTGGAGTCATCAGCAAACAGACAGACTGGAACCTACCCACCGAGGCAGGCCCCGGGGAATCAGTGGGGGTAGATGGAGGAAGTGGAGGAATGGGGGGGGGGGGAGGGAGGGGTGGCGTGGAGATGAAGACGACGCAATTAGAAAGGAAATGAGGACGAGCCCACACCAACCGTCGAATACAGTACAGATCTTATTTGGAGCGTTTGACCACTTGTTGATAGAGCGAGTCACCATTTCGACTCACTTATAATAAGCAGCAGTTTGGTCAACAGTTAATAATTGATCAAAAAGGGGGATCAAAAGTGCTTACTGCCACTCACTTGGAGTGACTGCCAAGCAAAATAAAGAATTACAACTTGTGTTCAGTTTTTAAAGCAACCAAACAACTTAAAAAGGGACCGCCCGATTAATGCTAACATAATAGGAAAATGCCTTAGATATGCTAATGTTAGTAAGGACGGCCCGTGGTTTTAGAACCACTTAAACAATGGATATTTCATCACAAACTGTGGAGCAACATCTGTACTGACAACAACACATGCAAATATGTTTTATCCTCTACACAACATGACTAATATTAAAGCATCTTACAGTATTAACTCTTTGACTGCCAGACGTTTTCAGAAAAGGGATGCCGTGGGTGCCAGCCGATTTAAGCATTTTTGACTGATCTTTCAAGGTCCACAGAAAATTATGTGTTTGGACTATGGAAACACACATACTACCAAATGAAAGATTGGACTCTCATCTTTCATCAGAAAAAAAAGTTTGTTTCTACCTTATTCCGTTTTTCAGTAATCAACAATAGAAAATGGTTAGTTTCACCTCTGTTTTGAAACAAACGTATTTTAACGTCTTTGGCACTCCTCCATAGGATTTTACTAAACGTTATTTAACGTTTTTGGCAGTCAAAGAGTTAATAGTAGAAGTACAATTCTTCTTCTTTTGTGTTTCCATGACTGCATTACACTGCCTTCACGCACGGTGGCCAAGATGGGCAGAGCAGAAGGAACAGCACAATGAGTGGAATTGCAGCATTAAATCATGATGCACAAATTGTTTAATTCTTGACTTTCTATTTACTGTTTTTATCCTGCTCCGCAAAAGTATCATTTCACGACATTCGTAACCTCGTTGACGAGGACACCCCTGTACATGCATAAGCTGACAAAAAAAGGGCGTGGCCAATTGTTGTTGTGTGTTTTTTTGCATGGAACTAAAATGTGGTTCCTATTCTTCTTGCCTCTTAGCCGCCCTTCCCTCACATCCTTCCTCTCTAAGACTCAAGTCACTCGCCTTCTTTCTCTGCAGCTACACTGGCAGAACAAGAGAAGCCTGTGAGGGCAAAGATGAAAGACCACTGAGGGGAGGTGTGTGTGTGTGTGTGTGTGTGTGTGTGTGTGTGTGTGTGTGTGTGTGTGTGTGTGTGTGTGTATGCAATGAATGAATGAGCACTCTATCCCTCATCCCCCGCCAGGGCCGTCCTGGCCAAATACAATGGTAAGAAAACAACACTACAGGGGCAGTCAAGAGGGTCACGCAGAAACTGCCGTGGTTCTCCCGTGTTTACTCATCCCCGTGCAGGTAGAAAGCGAGAGGTATGAGGCGATCCCACCCCCGGCGTCGCAGGGGGTGTACACCTCACGTGGCCCAAGGAGAGGTGCGCGCCCTCGAGAAGATTGCACACCGATCACCCAGCGCCGCATCAGCCGACCCCGCGGCGGAGGACACCTCGTCATTTGGCAGCAAATGAAGGGGAAAGCACTGTAGCGGTTGATGCTAGCCTCTCGCAACGGGCGCCGAGTTAGCAAAAAGGGCAAAGCGCAGATTGCGCTCACGTTTCGGCGAAACTGGATAGTGTGAAGCGGTGGGTTTTGCGGTCTCCTTGTAGCTCGCCGTCACCTCACGTCTTATCTGGCCCTCACCCATTGCTGCTTAAAAAGAACAACACAGCATGTCTGTGTAAAAATATTTACTCAGCGATACAAAAGGCTGCTGCCTGATGTTTTACTTTCAAATACAAGCGTAAACATACATAGAATGAGTGCACCTGTTTTGTCTTTGAAAACTACACAATGGCTTGAACCCATCCTGACTCCAAGTATATTATGGAAGTGTATGTATTACATTTCCTTGCCCAACTATGGAGGTATCAATACATTTTCCAATATTATTTTCAATGTTATTATTGTCTGAATGCAGATAAAAATGTATTTTGCATTATTAACAATACCAACACAAAAGGTTTTGTGAGTCAATTATGAACGAAGCAACCCTGATACAGCTGTCACTATGGTTGACAATCGATTAATTGATTGTGTGATTTTGATGGAAAAAATCTCTCCTCTGATCTCATGTTTCCATAACCACACAAGTCGTGTACTAAATTCTAGACTATTCTAATGATCAACAAATACAAGAACAATTGATTGATGGCGCGCCAGTGCACTCATTTTCGGAGACATCATTTCACACACCTTAAGATAAGCACCCCGTTGTAGTTCTCTTGGAAGGTGATTGATAAGAAAAATTGCCATTAGTTGGAGAACAGGTTATTTCTATGAAAAATTGCATTTGGTATGACTTGAGTTGAGCTGAGGTGTTAAAGTGTCTGAAAAGTTTCTGTCTGTTGAATCCAGCAATTGCATTTAATCCAACGGTGCATACACGCCAAGCAAAAGAAGAACACGAGGGCAGAAGACCCCTCCCCCTCCCCGCCGCCAGCGGCAATGAGCATGTATCTGCCACCAACATCCTAGTGCACGCTTGATCCAATTCCCTCGACGTTGACTTAACACCTTTGCCTCCCCGCGTCACCTTTCCCCTATCTCAATCTCGCACCTTACATTACCCCCCTCGGCCCTCCTTAATCGCTTTGCTCGTCTGCTCTGCTAATTTTCGGCGCAGGATAATCCAACGTTCTCTAGCTTGGAGAAACCACGAGAAGTTCTCCAAGCGTAGGTCGCCCGAGCGTTGCACGGTTGTCTTTTTGTGCCCGCTCGATCGTTAGCATGTGTTTGACAAGCGAGCAAATGAAATGATCACAGACTATGCTGATCTACAAGCGCAGAATTAGCACGTGTGCTCCCACTCAATGTCACTCTTGTTTTGGATGTCTTGCACTCATGACTCTTTAACTAGGCGCTCAAAATAGATGCAAATGAAGAGAGCGAGAGAGTCAGAAGGCATCCTGAGACTCAGAGACTCATCCCCAGGTTGCCAACTGTTTTTGGGTGACTGTTCAAGAACTCCTATCGGGGTGGGGGTGGGGGGGGGGGTGTTGTGAAGAAATCCTGTTCCATTAACGCCGCCTACCCATCACTCCCCTCTCTATCCACGCATTGCACCTGTGCCTCATTACCACCGCTGATGCTAACGGGCTTCCACCTCCCTTTAGCTACTGCCAACATCCATTTACCTCCAACAGCACGGCCGCCACTCGCCTCGCCGCTCGCCTCGTCCCCCGGCTAGCCATACCCCACGTGATGCCATTTCCCTTCCCGTGTACAACACCCCCCCCCACACACACACACTTCTGCCATTACACACCCGGCTGCAAATCAGCTTTGTCAACCGTCAGGTGATCTAATGATTTTGTGCCACAATGACCTGGGCTTCCAATTTGTCAGCAGCCTGTCCAAGCAGCCGCTGTTTACAGCTGTGCGTTTCTGCTTCTATAGTTAAGGCTCAACAACATGGAGGCTCTTTAAAAACACATTTTCACACGCTGACTCGTACCCGCTACATTTTCACAGTGACGTAGTAATGCACAGCTTGTGTTTTTATTACCTTAATGGATATGCTGAAATGAGCTAGTATGAAGCCAAAATGCTTGGGTGACGTTTCGTCTTTCCTTGAGGACTCAAACAGTATGAAAGCGCTACAGTTATCTGTGAGTAACATCAGAGGTGGAAAGCTGTGTGAAAAAGCCAAGACTGGAGTGTTAAGTTTAACACTGGAAACTCACATCTCTCGTCTCGTTCATAGTGACTGACAAGTAGTTTATACTTCACACTTGACGTTGGGACGCCAGGCATCTAATTATCGGATTGGGGGACGCCATGTTGCTGCGTGAAAGTACATGGAGTTCAAGCTTCAATAGCTCACTTTGTTGGTGCCAACTTGTATGAAAGTCAAAGGCTGATAAATGCTGGACATTTTCTTACATCGCTGATCTGTGTAATGGCGCCAAATTGGGATTCTAATATGACCTTCAAATTTGCCAGCTTTAAAAGATTGTATCAGAGGAGAAACGGCAGCTGTAAGATGAAGAATAGTGGGAAGAAGGATCAAGGTTAGGGTACGAAGTTAAACACCAGACAGACAATTTTATAAGTCGCACCGGAAAATAGGGAAGTCTTGAAGGCCTCGATAAACCAATCTGACGTCGGCCAAATGTGACCAACGTCTACCACCTGTAGCGTCGGCCCAGACGTTGGCACGTCTTGTAGAAAAATTACGTAAATACACGCCGCACCAACCCTGACAATTGCGTATCCTCAGCGCATGCGCGAGAAGCAATTCCCCTCCATAGCATCGGCGGAGGTAGTCATTATTCCTAAAGGCAACCGGAAACCTCTTTACGGGGGCGACATATAAAAACGTAAACAATGCATACCGGTAATTGTTTCTCTCACGATGTCCTCCCACGTGAATGAAAGCCTCCGGCTTTTTGCACAGTATCGTTTCTAAAAGCGTCCCCATATCTTTGTTGGCATACCCTTTAAACGGTAATATCATACAATGCCGGTCTCTCTTGAAAAAAAAAAATGGTCCAGGCTTTCCATTAGTACTGTTTATCCGCGTTTGTCGCTTCCTAAGCAGCCAATCAAAGTGATCAAATGCCCCAACGCCGATTCAACATGTGCGACTTTACGACGGTAATTTATACACTGATTAGACGGAGCATGCCGTCGGCCCAACGCTGTCCGACGTCGGATTGGTGTAAATGGCCTTTAGCCATGTATCAAATTGTCTGATTGGCGAATGAAGTGCTTCAGTGTTAAAGCACACATGGTTACAGCAATATCCCACTCATTTGTTTTCTATATAAATGTAAATTGTGTGGTAATCACAAAGCAGTCCTGCCAGACGCTCAAACGCTGATCCATTTCGAGAGTCAATATTTTTTACCCCTTTAGAATCAAATACCAGATTTCACTGCTTACAATATTGAATATATACTGCAGAGACAAAATAAACAACCTTACTGAGGTTTGTGCTGTTGTGAATGTATTTTGAGTTTGTGAAAACCGAACCGTGTAATCAAGAGCACTTTATTACGCTTAAAATGCAATTCCAATAAACTGTCAGAATGCTAACACGGTTTAATCAAGTAAGATAACTTAAGCCAATTTTCTACACTAATAACTATCAATATTGCACATTTTTGGACTTCGGAATGTAGTTTCATATGCATTCTTGCCATCCCACTACGGGATGCCTTCAAGTTTAGATATGCGTCATTATTTACAGTCAGGTTTTTTTACCCAGCTTTACTACAGCCGATGAGGTTTCTCTGTGGCAACTTTTCTGACTATTTAGAAAAATATTGCCGGGCATCCATGTCAATCTCATTCCCCCCCCCCCCCCCCCCCCCCGTGTCATTTTGTCCACGGGGGCCTAAAATGCGGCTGCCAGGAACATAGTATAAACGTAGACTTAGAGCCGGATGTCGTGTCGATGTGTGAAAGCTCACACAGTTGTGACAATACTTGACTGGTTTGTGTTCTATTTGAATGACAGGCGGATAAATGCCATCATTTCCACCACTGGATTCAACACCGATTTTAAGTCTGGCGCTAGGCAGCAGCTATTATGCTGTAGTTGGGCAATTTTCACCAATTTGAAAGCATGCCTTCAAAACAAAAGGAGCTGAGAAAGATTTTTACTTAAGTCGCCACAACAAAAACACGTACAGAGACAAAGACATCAACTGGCCGCGGGCTGGCAAAGACGAAGCATCAAAACTAAATCAATTCGAGTTAATTAATGAGCAAGAAGCATTTATGCACTTGGAAATGAACCATTGTTATTGTCTTTAAAAAAAAAAAAAAAGGTAATGAAATTTAATGAAACGGTACAAGAATTTGAGTGGTCTTTAATTATGAAGCACATAGCAAGTCTGACTATTTGCCAGCCTGGAAGTCTCATAGGGCTGTAGTCGGTTTTATATCCCTAAATTTTAGATGTCGTCTCACACTGCAAAAACGTACAAGCAGCCCACACTGCTTTTTTACACTGATGGTATATTAAAGCCAAATCTACGTGAGGGAGCCCATGGCGTCAAACCATCCCTTTAGTCAGGTACCCCCAGACTGGCAGCCACGGCTTGTACTGTAATTACCATCTTGTGAATGTTAAAAAGATTAAACTCCACCTTCTGGAGACACGTATTCCGCTGCCAAATATTAAACTGCATTCAGCGCGTGTTGATGTAGAGTTTCAACCGACGTTCGTCTGGAGCTGCTGTTGGAGCACGACAAGTCAAATTGACCCGACTCGGCACATAACTCAGTCTTAATGTGGCTGAGGATGAAATGCAAGGAGATGAGAGCCGAATGAATCCCCCGCGAGCGTCAATTTCATCAAACGTTTGCTACGATCAACTCGGGCCTTTCATTGATTGGATGAAATGTTGAATTATGCATTATATATGTAATCAGAGTGGCTTAACTATTATATCATGGCCGCCATCAGATTTTTTTTACGGCCAATTAACCCCCCGGGTCAGCAGTAAAAGGAGCAAGTGAAAAGTGGAGTACGTCCACTCCACCTGACAAATGAACGCAAGTACAGTCAGCGAGTGCTAAAATGCAGTCACAGGGGGAAATCGAACCCCCCCGCTCGTCCCCCCCCCCCATATTACCCTTGATGGCTTCAAAGATAACCTGCTGGGGATGAGCGCACGCCAAGTGGATATATAGGCATGAGAGCATCGCGGTCAGGCTACACGCCGCATATTAAGTCTCCTAATGCGGGCAAAGTCAGTTTGTCGCGCGCCGACGCTGCATAATTATGTCATGTGCTCGGGACGACTTTTTGAAAAGGGCAGATGCGCAGCGGAAAGCGAGCGTCATTCCATGTACTGAAATGTCACTACATGTGGAAAACGGTGTTACTGTGAGCTCATTAAGAAGGGAAGTCAAGTTATATATATGCCTCGCAGTGAAAAAATAAAATTGTAAAATGAAAATGTATTTATTTTTTGTTAATTTCTCCAACTCATTCACTGCCATTGACGTTTTTATTCGTCAGCTGGAATCTAAACATTTACTGACAACAACTTTTGACTGCCAACAATGAAATCATTCAAGAATGTTTTTTAACGAGTAGTTACTAGTCATGGTAGTCTATCAATAATAAATCGCCAACCGTCGTCGAATAGGGTTTAGCACGTTGTTGGTTACTCCCTGATAAATTTGATAAATTCAAACTAATGATGAACAACATTTTTAAATGAGAATGAAATAAAGCATTGTATAGAATTGAATTGCTTGTAACCTTATCTACAGGGATGTGATTTGACCAAAGTGAAATTATCTGAAAATTTAGCCGGGGGTCTGGGGGCCGCTGGCACCCAGCTAGGTCCAGGGTATATTGAACTATCCCATTTAAAATGGCAGTTTTAGTCAACTCAAAATCAGTCACATTCAAAAACATTGGACTGCCTTTGCTTTTAAAAACTATCACTGAGAATATCATCATATCTAACTAATGTGATTACTAAGTTAACACATAAATAATGTTGGAAGAGTTCAAATTTCATGAACAAATAATTGTATCATGACCAAATGAAAAGTAACTCATATTAGAGCATACCACAAATGTCTTTGTTATAGCAGAAGATGTTATCTGTCGGAGTCATGTGCATACACAATGAACTACTAAAAAAAAAAAAAAAAAAAAAACGGATTTTTTTTTGGGGGGGAGATAAAAAAAGCGGAATTCCGCAAATTAGCGGAAAAATCACATCCCTGTATCTATGGCCTGGCCCAGCTGTAAAAATCCGACCCTAATCTAAAAGTGAAGCCATCTTTAATGTAGTCTATACCCGACATCTTGTTGTTCTTCAGGCTGCAAACTAGTTGAGACTAAATCAACAGCGTTTCTACTGCAGGTGAGCGTCACAATTTGTTTACTGGCCACGTGACGCAACAGTTTTTTTTCGCCCATGTGCCCTATTGTCTACTATCGGCGGTCGACGGCAGCGTCCATCAAGCCAACCGGATCTCTTGACTCCTGTGGCCCCGCCATCCGTCAAGCCAAGGCCGACGGCCCCGCCTCAACCTCGCCCCCATTTTTAAATAAACAACAGCAAGGAGAGGAGCACGAGGCGAGCGGGTAGCGAGCGGAGGAGGAAATCAAAGTAGGATACACACACACAAACCTGAGACGAGGCGGCCATGTCTGTCTCGGGAAAGGAAGCGCCATTTAACAATGTAAAGGAAGAGTGTGCTTGTTGTGAGGATGGAGTGAAATGAAGTGAAGGAAGGAAGAAGCTCACAATGGACTGGAGGTGAAGAGGGTCGTGTCCAACTAAGACGAAAATGTGTTTTTGCTTTTCGTGCTCTCGGTTGTTCCTCGATTTCAATGGCCGCTGTTCTCGTTATTGATTTCTTTTCTCTTTCTTTTCTTTTTTTTGTTCATTACAGAACTCGAACAGGTGTTGTTGGTGCACTCCTTTTCTCCTTGTTTGTGATTTGAAAATTACTCAACATTGATCAATGTCGATTTGAATTTGCGACATTTAATCAGACTATAATTACATTCAGTAAAAATTGGAACGATTTGAAAGTACTGGTGCTTTGATCGATCGGCCACCGTTCGTGAGCAGCCAATTTCCGTGGACAAGTACGCGATCGGCATATGACGCGCAATGCATTTCATAGGTGATCACACAAAAAAAACGATCACCTGCGGCTTATACTTTGCAGCCTGCCGCCGTGCGCAGTGTCGTGTCCACATTTCCTTAAAGCAACACTAAGGAACTTTCGGTTTACATTGATTATGGCGACACCATATGGCAAAAGCGGTATAGTTATGTCTGAAGAAAGACCACATTTCCTAGGAGGAAAAAGCACATTGAGTTGTTTTTTTTTTTAGCTCACTCCAGCGAGTGAAATCCTTGACTGTCCTTTCATCCACGGTAGCTTTTGACGTATGCCATAAGGCAGTCAGCACATTTGTAGCATTTTTTTGTGTAGCAGTATTCCTACCATCCTCCTCAAAGTTGCTTAGTGCCAGTAAAAATGATACAGATGCCCTCAGGTCATGGCAAAGGTAGCGTTCAACTAGTTTTAAGTCGATGTTTTATCAGAAGAGTGACGAAAATATTTCATTAAGGTTGAAAAATTCCTTAGTGCTACCTAAACATTGCACATCACATACCAACACTTGTTCATTTTCTGCACTCTACATTTGAAATGATGGATTTTCATTGTTGTCTTTCGTGATTGCGCTTTGCTCTCCCTTCGCTCCTCATTTACCACCAGGCTCCAAAACAGGTGTTGCTGTTGACTTGTCATTGCTTTGCACTCTTTTTCTCCTCGTTTATTTTCCCCAACTTCCTCAGCGTGTCTTCATCTTTTGTGATTGTTTTTTGGTGCTATATTTTCCCCTTTCCTGTTTTGCGCTCTATTTTCTTATCGTTTATCACCAGGAACCCCAAACTGGTCCCAGGTGTTGTTTCTGATGTCGGTCTTTATTTTTTCTTCTTAAACTATCCAGCCACATTCCATACAAGCTTATTTGTTAACTTCAATAAAAGACATCAGGGTTTGCTTCCTGGCCTCACCTGTTGCAAAGCAAATCGACTCTGGCACAATAATGCACACAAGTCCAGTCACACGTGATGACTAAGCTGTCGAACAGAACAGGTTAAAATAAGAGAAGAAGAGTCGTTTGAGAGAAACAGGGAGGAGGGGGAGTGACTGAGAGGAAAGTGAGAATTTCGGGAAGGATAAGAGAAATGGTGGCATCATTAATCCATGTGTTAAGAGTAAGTAACGGAAAAGATAAACAAACGAGAAGGCAAAAGTTGGTCGATGGAGCCCGGGGGATTTCTATTTAAATCCAGAACAATTGTGAACGCTGCTTTTAGTTTAAACAAACGCATCCTTAAAAAGCCCTCCCCAACCGCCCCCCCACCCCCCAACATCCTCCAGCAGTGTCTATTTTAAATGAGTCTTTTCAAGGAGAGTGTTACATCCCTAATAACGGCTGGCATCACAGCATCCTTCGCCCCCAAAATCATTTCGGGTTTTTTTGCGTCTCTTGGACCGCACACACACACCGACGATGCGTGCACCCGGCACGACTGCACCATCGTGTCAGAGATAAATTCATGAATCACTGGTGCACAAATCAGCCGCGAGCTTGTTGCGAGACGAGCAAAGTGGGAGGGGACGGAAAGGACAGGAGTAAGCGGTTCAAGTGATTCACTTTAAAAGCTCTTAAAAAGACGGCGTAATAGCGGTGGGGGGGTGGGGGGGGGGTAGGATGGCGGGCCTCCCGGCAACCTGCGTGAAGAAGAGAGCGCACACCCGCAGGGTCTCTGTGACAAGGACTAGTCAGCAAACTAGACACCCGCCTCCCCCGTTTCCAAACACACCATCTCCCTGCCGTCTCCTCCTTTCCTTCCTAAGGCGGCCGAGACAGAAATCCACAACAGCAAGGAGGCGACTAACGAGTGTGTGTACAACGCATGCGTGGGGTAAACATGCAAGTCCCACAAGATCTGGGAAAAAGTGCACTATTGTGCACATGAGACCAATTTCAGTTACACGTGGAGGGAAAACCTGGTCCAGTCACTGAGAAACTGCGCGAGTCGCCATTTTGGCGTAGACAATCCAATCATCGCCGGCTGCCGAGCCACTTTCCTCCGCTGTTGGGGAACGACTCAATGACAGGCCTGTGCATTGATACAGGTGTGGCGAGGAGGATGGAGAGTGGGACAAAAGATGGCCTTTTCAATGGTGCGCCCCACCTGACCACCCCCCCCCCCCCCCCCCCGCTCACCTGGATTAAGGAGAGTAGAGAGGGAAAATTCAAAGAGGGGAGGGAGGGGAGGATCTGAGAACAACAGCGTCCTTGTAGTCTGCCACATATCATGTATCATTCAGTGTGGAACGATACAGTGCTGCAGTACTTACTAGAACGCCCTCACAGGTGGGAAAGGGGAGCAACAGTCACAGAAGCACTTTTCAGGCATTTATTGAACACCAGAAGAGCACAATAAAACACAAATAATGAACAGAAGCTGCTGTCAGCCAGAACTCTCACCCAGACTCGCCGATATACTGTTCCAATTAGGCCCCACCTCTTAAATACACACGCACAAATGCTTACAGTATTTTCAAATTGTTTATTAGTTTCAAACACATTTCTCTTTTTACTTGGTTGTTGACGCATAAACTGACTGAGAGTGCATTTGGGAGGAACACTTGCCAGCCTTTCATGCAGATTACGGTTTGCGTCGTCTGTCAGTCTCGACAAAATAAAAACGACTTAAATCGCGCAAAGCGTATCGACTTGTGCAACATTGTACTTTGGGAATTAACTCTTCAAAAGTAATCCGATTCCAACGTCAGTGTGAGATTCTTGTTGGGTGAGTCAGGCTATGTTGGTGGCCTCGTGGCTGCCTGCAGGGGAGATGAGTGTGTGACAGCGCCGAAGCGAGGCCCAGTCAGCCTGATCCCGCCTGAGCCACACGACAGGTTTACTCAGCGTGCAGCCGCTCTCACTTTTCGCCCGGCTAACGACCCGATCTAACCATCAAATGGAGTCCGACCGCGTGGCGGCATGTGCGGCTTTACCCGCCGCGTGGCGATGAATGTCATTCGACAGAGAGGGTGAGATAATCAGGGAACCCGGCAAGGAAAGAGGCATGGTGTCACAGCAGCTTAACCTTACAAAAAAAAAAAAAAAAATGCTTATCGGTGATAAGAGTGGTAGAAGTGCCAGAAGAGAGAGAGAATAAGAAAGAAGAGTGGGTGAAATAAGAAAGAGGAAATTGTTAAGTTCTGGAGGTGGAAAAACAAATGTCCGCAGGGAGGGCAGGGGCAGATTGCAATTTGGATTATTGTGGGAAGGGTACTGCATGCCTAGGTGGCGCTATTGAGTGTGTGTGTTTTTCATTGGATATCATTAGTTCCACTTTTCCGTCTAAATAAATGGAGGGTACGGCATGCCTAGGTGGCGCTATTGAGTAATTTTTTTTTGTTGTTGCATTTTTTCCATTGATATCACTAGTTTTACCGCTTTTCCATCTAAATGAATGGAGGGTACTTTCAGATAACAAATTTCCATATAAATTCCAACTTGCTTTAAAAATTCACACATCCCAGGTTCAAGTGTTCTTTTTTTATCCAATTATCTTTCAACGAAAATTAATACTCTGTAATTTATCTTTCAATTTACTTCATAATAGCTTAGCATTCGGCTATTAGCATTCAGCTTTCAGCATTCCCACGCAACTTCTAAAGAAATTGCACTTCGTCTCGTCAAGGACAAACTTCGGGGCTGGCGTAGGTAGCGATGGAGGAAAGCGGTGGGTGGCACGGTGAAATCGAGAAAGAGCGCCTGAGGGGGGCTACAAGGCAGCACAAGAGGATGCAGGGAAGCAACACACGTTCAAATTAGCCTGAGCGAGATGAGGGATTGATGACTCACAAGAAGAGAGGGAGCAAGAAACCAGGCGATAGCACGAGACGCGGCGCTTTAGCGAGCAGATGGATCAATTATGCGGGTCCAAATTACAGCCAGAGGAAGTTTGGAGCATTAGGGAAATAGACGTAAACAGGCAAAGACGACGAGAGGACACAGGAAGAATGAATTGGGAGGGGGAGCCATTGGAGGTAAACTGTGCGGCCAAATTGCAGGCCGGCCAATCAGTGGAGTCGATAGAAGACAAATTTGCCTTAAACAAAGCCGGGCCAGCTGTCTCCTCGGAGACGGCGTCCGACACGCCCCCCTCGGTGACAACACAGCAGATAGCGGTGTAAACCTGCTGCCTCCGTTTGACCTTAATGCGGCGGCGGCTTCAGGGGAGGATTTAAATGCCATTTTCAGGCTCGGGGGACCAATGACGGCGGCGGCGCTCGCTTGTTGGCATCACACGGCACAGACGTCATTAAAACCAACAAGTGTGGCGCTCCATGTGCAGTCATGAAAAATGAAGGCACCGCATCTCAGCTACAGCAAAATTCAGCTCCATCATCTCGCGTTTCGAAGCGGATGATGTACAGAGGCACGCCCTGGACTTCATTGCTTTTCTCCAGATACGCCTCAAAAGTAAAAGAAAATGTCAAAGTCAAGCATCATGCCACGTGATGTCATACTCGTCCCCGCGAACATGAAGTGTTGTGTTAGCTAGCGTACGACAAAACTGGGATGGAAACTGAAAAGACTACAAGAAAACTGAAGAAGAAAAAAGTTTATTTGAGCGCACATACGCGTACACTGTAAAAAATCAAAAAAACTTTCAGTCATTATGCCATTGTAACTTAAGTGCATAATGTGTTTTCACACATCAATACAAGTTTTCAATTGTTAACTTATGTTCATATATGTTCAAATGTGAATAACTTCGGCGAGTTGTTCAAACAAAAAGGTAAAATTGGAATAGGTGAACTTGACTTAATGTGTTATGTTTAAAAGTAGGATCTTGTAGCCACAAAGCCACATTGAAAGTTACATTTGTTATATATAGAATATTATATATGGCCTTTAGTGGAGTAAACAAATACTTTTATAAACACTATCATCCTAAAAAGGCTGAGGGACTTTCATCTGGAAAAAAAAGGTGGTGATTTGGCGGAAGAACACACCAGATCAGTTTGCCATCTGCCGCTAATTGTTGGTTGAACATCCAGCTGCGTGGCACGAACTCATAATGTTATAGTGGAACAATTTATGGACAATTTATAACTTTATTGCCTCATTTGATTAAACATACATATGCAAAGAACTTAGCGCATCATGGTGAATGGTCAACAAAAATTCATACGTTATCAGCCTAATTCCTTTTTTAATGTGTGTGCGCACTACGCACCAGCTCGACACAAGGGCTGCAGTTCTGTTTTACGTCAGAGGTGGCAGTCGTGAGTAAAAGTGACAAACTCCGCAATGCACCTTTAACAAATTAATTTAAAGAGTTTGGGAGGCGTAGAACTTTTAATGTTTTTTTTTTTTTTATATGGTCGCTATGTTGCAGATTTTCATCCACAGTATTGCGTGTATGTCTGGAATATGGGTGAACACAGTATCACTTTTAGGAGGTTACAGTGCCTGCCAGTTAATAAAAGGTTCTGAATTCACGTTACATCATTCCCGAAGGGAAAATTTGTTTTGAAATGAGAAGCAGCTTAGAACAACCTCAGAACAGATTGCATTTGACTGTTGAGGTTTGACGACATGTGGAAGGAAAGGATGTTTTCTTTTTTTTATGACAGGGTGTAGTTTTACACTCGCCGTCTCCAGGGATCACGGCCGGGGCAGGCGTGAATTGGAAGCAGTCGGGTCGCGGAGGGAAGGTTTTTTTCGGCGCGCATGACAACATCCAGAGACCTGGACGAGGCCCCGTTCACACCAAATTCAATTTCCTGCTCCACAAGCCAGCCAGCAAGCCCACCGTCCACCCCCCCGCCCCCCCCCCCACCCCGGTGAGCGTGAATTCTGACATGACCTTGTCAACGGCTGATGTGATGAAGACGCGGCACATGTGTGTATTATTAGTTGAGCTTAGTCTGGCTGAGGTGATGCTGTTGACATGTTGTTAAGAAGGGTGGGAGACGGGTGGGGGGGGGGGGGGGGGAAGTGTAACAGGGGGACAAAATATGGTGACTAAAATAGAGCTGACCGACATAAAAAGTCGGACGGTTTTATGTGTTCCATAAATTATTTTCTGTAACCTTGCGAGGCAGCTCGATTGAAACAAGAATGCAGGTACGAGATCTTGCTGGGCTTGAGAGCGACACGTTTGTGAAAGGCCGGACACGTCTGCATCCTTTCAACGGATAAAAGACATCAAGATGATTCAAGTGATCAAGATCCTTCATAAACAGAAGAGCACTCAAGTCTTTTCTGAACTAGAAGATATTTTCATTCATCTCGACTGGCTTTAAGCCGTACATACATGACTGTTCTACTTGATGGCCCCAAAATGAAAACAATAGTCCAGAGTTTCTAGTGGTTGCTAAACAAACGATGCGATAGAAAAAGACCAAATGTGCTGTCAGGGTGTGGCTACACGATGCTGATACAACATCAGGATAGCAAACCAACTGGTCTAACTGGCTCTTTAAATGATTTAGTATTATACAGGGTGTCCATAAAGTCTCTTTAGCATTTAAAAAAATTATTAAAAATGCAATTGATTAGATATTTTATTCAGATTTGTTCTATTGTATTCAGTGTTTATCATTACTGACCTTAAGCAAAGGATTACTGATGCCATTGCCACAATTGATGAGGCTATGCTACAGCGAACATGGCAAGAAATCGAGTACCGTCTTGATGTGCTTCGTGCAACTAATGGTGCCCATGTAGAAGTGTATTAAAAGAGGTAAAAAAAAAAAACTTTAATAAACGCTGAATACAATAGAACAAATCTAAATTAAATATCTAATCAATTGCATTTTTAATAAATTTTTGAAATGGTAAAGAGACTTTATGGACACCCTGTATATCCTAGTCAGTATCCTACCATCCACTTCATGACTGGTCAATGTGTCTTTTTGTGTTCAACAAATCAAAACGTTTCTTAAAAGCATCTCAAAGAGAATCTGCATCAAAACTTGGACTACTGCTTCGGACTGTACTTGACCAATGCTGACAAGCTTAAAGACAATCGCCGTTTCTTCATTTCTACAAACCAAGTACCGACAGCCACAGATAATGAAAAGGTAGATTTTTGCTGAACCAAGTCGGATTAATCCAAGACAATCATGTAACCATGAAAGTATGCGGACATCAATGTAAAACGTCAGTATGATGTTTGATATACTCAGCTTTGTGTCACTTTACCTTGATACTGATACAAATGAATGTACACACGTCATTGTTCACACACAGATAGTCCACTTTTACAATTCAAAACATTCAACATTGAGGCACACCAAAAAGATGGAACAAAAGCAAAGATATCTTAGTGTTATGCGAGATACCGATACCGATTAATCCCGAGACGAATCTATAAGTCAATTATTGTTTTGTTTTTTTACTCAAATTTAGAAAATACTAATGAGACATGACATTCGCCACACACGTCTGCGGAGCATCAAATCGGCCCGCCTGCGCCTTGATCAAATCGAGCAAAATCACATTACACCATCTGCCCCACAAGTTAGACCTGGTTTTTGCTAGTCTAAAATCAAGTCTCCTTTTCGCTGGGGATTCGGTCTGCCGGAATGCCCAGCGAGGCGTAGCGCATCTATCAAATTCACAAACATGCTAAACTAGACTTGCCCTGGCACAAAAATGACGATGCACCAATTTTTACGGCGAGTGTCTGTGTCCACAAAATAAGAGCCCTAAATGTTTATTGATGTGAATGTGAACGGTTGTCCGTCTTTGTCCTGAAATTGACTGGCAACCAGTCCAAGATGAACCCCGCCTCTAACCCAAAGTCAGCCGCCACCCTAATGAGCACCAGCAGTATTGAAAATGGATGCATGATTCAACAGTGCACTCTATTTTACCTCGACGCCTGATTCATCAACTAGCAATTCCACAAACTCGACAGGATTCTTCCCAATCAATTGAAGCGATTATTCTTCCGTGCCAAGACAATGAGTAAAGTATAAAAAAAAAAGTGTAATTTCCCAAAGTGTTCTATGCAAAGAGGACATTGGGAAGGTGATGGAAAGATGTTCCGCGGCGCTGTCATTTCCGCAGCTTTAAATGTTTTCAATATCACGTAAGGGCACTGCATCATTCCCCATTCAATACCCGATCGATAACGCAAACCACCTTCCACCTCGCCGACTACATTTAGACACATTAAAGGTGACTGCTAATGAGAAGCGGTGCATATAGGTGCGCTCTAAAAAAATAAATAAAAAAAAGTTGGGGCGTGGGAGTACATTAAGGACAATGTCAAGGGTCTTAATTCCATACAGTTGTGCCGACAGCTCCATGGAGGAGATTTGCGAAATGAAAGAATGTGACAAAGACGTGGGGGGGGGGAGGGGGTGCTTGAGAGTAGCGGCCAGGCTGCAGGCTGTAATAAACGGGAGAAAGGTTAGCGCTCGCAGTCCTTCACACAGTCCACAATGGACGGTTCTTTAACTATTAAAAATGAGTCTCATGCTTTAAGGGCGAGACGTGCACACGAGAGCTGCGACTAAATTACAAATGAGCTGATCATCGGCGGGCCTCCCCGCTCGGCCGGCTCGCGCCGGTGTTCCAAATCCTACTTCATCCCCGCTGCCAAGATGCTGCGGGTGCGGGGATTTGAAAATGTCGACATCTTCAACCCCCACTTCACCGAGGTTTTTACTCCGGCAGGGTCACGGGGACGCGAGTCTCCCAGGTCGGATTCATTCAAATGCGGCTTGGCTGTTTTTTCCCCCCGATGGAAGTGAACACTTGTTCTCCACTCTGTTCAGGACGGCGGGGTCTGTTCGGCATAAGGAATTGCACATTTGGCAGAGGGTGTCTCAGCTAATGGCGTGGAAATGTGTGTGGGACCAAAAAAAAAAAAAAAAAGCCTTAACATTTTCATGCAAGATAAGCTGCTGACATACTACTCAAGCTAATAGCACAGTCTTAAAACCATCCATTATGGCGAATCGTGGCTGGTTCGGGCACATTAAGAAAGACTTTCAAGCATGCTGATATAATGTAGCTCTTCCAAAAACATCACCGACTTGTGTTATTGGAAACTCCTCAACCGGCCAATTCTCATTACAGACTTTTGGTGCCATATGCAAGGGCCGCCTCTGGCTTATTTGACTTTGGATCAGAAGGGAACAACTCCAGCAGTCTGGATACCCCCTCGGAGCCAAACACAACTAACCCGCCGGGGGGCTCTCGGTATGACCTCAGCAATTCGGCAGCGAGGTGGGAGGTTGGGGGGGTGGGGGGTTCTGCCATGGAGCCGTCGCAGTTATCTGTTCTGTTTTACTATTTTCATAAGACCGTTTTCACAAAAAATGAGCGATAGGCATCATAATCAATTAATTGATCACTCCCCAAAGATGTCAATTATGTGAAATGAACTGCTATTAATCATGTCTTGAGGCAACAGGGGGAAGAGAATTACAGGCTTTTTCACCCGCCAATGAATCTCTTAAAGACTTTTTGTCTAGCTTGTAGAGCGGAGCTATTGGAGTTTTTATGTTTTATGCTGAGTCATCAAGCTTCGCTGCCAGGCTTCGACCCCACATGCAATGACAAAACCTCAAATTTCTTGCACTTTATCATCGCCCATCTGCCTACGTTCAAATTTAGTAGCAATCTTACTAAATCCCTTGGTCAAAGTCTCGTTTTGAAGAACAGATGGAAATGTCCAAATGACCTTAAAACACGTCAAACAAAAATATAAGGGTTCTTCAGACGTTGTGGGTCTCATGATTCATATGCCTACCAAATTTCATGTTGGTGATTGAAATTGGGTTCAGGGGTTGAATTTTCACGAAAATCAGGGAAATTTTATTTAATTTTACACACAGGGTTAGGTGTCCAAGTGTACCTGAACGCAGCACGTGTCCCCGTTAAGTGACTGCTAGCGTAAACAAAAGCTAGATAGATAGAAAGATTCAGAATAATCTGTTGAGTAGATAGAGTAACATTACTTCTGTATACATGGTAAAACTCCACGTCTCTGTTTCGCCATTTTTGTTTATCTCTGCTTGTGTAGTGCGCGAGACGCTGTACATACAGTACAAGCCTTCCTGAACTCAAAAGACCAAGATTCCTTGCGGATAGACCGTGCGCAAAACACTAACCAATAATCCTTTAAGTATTCCAATCGCATTTATATGACCAACTATTTTGATTATTCTGGAAGTAACCCAGGTTTTTAAAAACCCAAATAAGAGCACGTTTGGGGTTTTGCGCGTGGTTACAGGGTCTTTTTTAAAATCGGAATATTTCCAAAATTCGTGTTTAAAATGGTTGATTGATTGCATGTAGTCACAGAGATGCATGGCGTTCTCCACAACAGTGTCATCAGCTCAACACACAAACAAACAACTGCAAATTAGCTCAACACGCAATTTGTGCGTTTCCAAAAATGGCACTTTGAAGGTGAGACAGTTCTGGCTCATGACAATTAATGAAAGCTGTTATACGGTACGGTACGAACAACCAATTATTAACTATTTCAAACAATCAAAGAAACATGACTCACCACATTTGATGCTTACCGGTTGGCGGTCGCCCGCATCCCTGTCTGAGGAGTTCATCGTGCATTTTGCCGAGTGGTGTCATTTACATGCTTAACGTATATCCGCACAGACAGACGGAAGTATGTATCGGAGAATATTTTCACCGAATATCAGTACGTCGTCCTTAGTTTGAACACTAGGATGTCGGTTTTCAAACTGGAGTTTCACACCAAAGTCTTGACGTTTTTATGGCAGAATTAGGCATTTGTGCTAAATTTGGTTTTGAATTAGTGTTTCAAGCAACATTTGTGATAAACGTTTCCAATACTGAAAATGGTAGTGATTTGGGTGGGTTTCTTTTTCCCAACATTGCACATAGTAATCGGTCATTCACCGTTGGTCACAAAATGTGACGGGAATGGCTTCTTTTTTTTTTTTTTGAAGGGACTCCGTTAAATGAGGAAGCGATTAAAACAGGACTTACTCAGAAGTGATGTCTGCGCAAGATAACACTGCTGCTGATGGGAATGATATACACACACGCCCCCCTTTAGTGAAGGACACGCTAACATGCCTCGTCATCCGGCAACGTGACGCCACCTCTTCCTCATTATCGGAATGTCATTCGACCTCCAGTATTCATCGGACACTGTTTGTGGTTCAATATCATAGGCTAAAACGCAACAAGCTCATTGACGCCCTTGCGAACCACATCCCCCCCCTCCCCCTCCTTCCCCTGTCTCATAATATTCCCCAAGTCAACAATAAGCCTGATGGATTCTCTGCGTTTCAGGTTACTGGTAATGAAAAGTCCACAAAGCAAAATGATTCCACCAAAGCTCGTTTATCAAGATATACGAGTACAAAAAGCCTGAAAGACGTCCTGCATGTACATCACTGCGGCCAATGAAGCGTCCATATTGGAGAGGAGGTTAATAATGAAAAGTGCCTGCTGTTGAAATATTTTCAATGCATTTAATAAAAAGAGCTTTTCATCCAGAGCTGAGATTGTTGACCAGAAAAAGGTACTCCGTTTCTTGGAAGGGTTTTTGCAAGTCAAACCACACCCAGAAGAGCACATTCACATAAACACACATGACCTTTTCAAAATACTGACATTTATCAGGCTGGAGCTGAATGGGGGAGGACAGCTCATTTAGACTGGCCTAATGATAAGACTTAACTACCGTAATCATTAGCACTAAAATAAACAAATGCAAAAGCCTTCGCCGAGCTGAGTGCTAATGAGATACTAAGCGCTTGCCTGTTCCTTCTTTTATTAGGCAGGAAAAAGGATAAACTCATTGTGATCCATCAATTACATTCCTCTTAATAGAGCCAGCGTAATGCTCATTCTGGGCTGCGGTGATGATGAACGGCGGCGGGCTTGGCAGCGCGACAGTGTTCGCACAGCATTGCTCAGCGTGCAGGCAGACGGTAACAGCTCATAACGCCGGCTCAACGGAAACGCAGCTACTACAAACAGCACCACTGCAAAAACCTACTCATCCACTTTCACCAGAGAAAAGACAGAAAAATAACAATGGTGGCAATTAATAGAGAGATTGAAGACCTAAAGCTAACATGTGCAAAGTTCATCAATAAATCTGGTGGAATCAACACATTCTTGGCACATTCCAGCCTATTGGCTAGTGAAGCAATGGTTTAAACCCAGTAAAAATGTTTTGTTTTTTGGGTGGTACATCATTTTAAGGTGGCGTATTAAATTTGCTCAATATGTTCACATTGCAAGTTGCATCATCTCCGCTTTCCACATTAAAAAAATTCACATGCTGCGGACATTGTCATTGTTACGTGACGCTAGCTTCATGTTAGCTTCCCACGATGAATACCAGAACGTTCCCCCAAATTCCAGTGTTTACTTCCACCGTTTTCCAGTTGTGTTGCAATGTTATATAGTATAAAACGTATATATTTTTAGAAATATCTGTATACTTCATTCACATGATATACAAACCAAGCTTCGGCATGTAGCATTAGCATTTTGTCTTCTCTCTGTAAAAGGATGGAGGATGATTTGCTGACAAAATCAGGGATGGTTTACTGCAGCCTGGTCGAGCGTCAATCCAATTATTCAAGTTCTCAAACAAGGCCAACCTTGCTCCATTTTATCCTTCTTAGCACCGTTTCACTCACTACTCCCAATACTGAACATTATTCCCGTTGACATCGTTACGACCAATAAAAAGAAGATCGGTCTCAAGTGATTTGTTCCAACATTCTTGTTGGCTCAGATTTTTAAAGAAACCAAATCACAGGGGCGGGGGGAGGACAGATTTTACAAACCCATCAACTGATTTGTACCAGTTAGTCAACTAGGCGAGTCTCAGAGAGGCACCGTGTTCCTAAATTGGGTCTTTCGGGTCTTGCTTGGCGTAGAAGAGCCGGATAAAATCCAGGCATTTCGGCATCGCATGAGCTCAGCTGCAACCATGTTGACAGACCACGTCAGGCTATTTCCCCCCCGCTAGCCACCATGTTGTTCCAGTCATAAACGGCGTGGCCTTGAGTCCGGCGGGGGCCGGGTGAGGATTTGAATACACCAATGGCTATCGTCACTCAAACAAAAGCACTGGGCGGGGGGGGGGGGGGGGGGTCAAAGATAGGGGGGCATAAAAAGATGAGAACAAGGCCCCTGTCTGTGTGTACTAGACAGCAGAGTAGAGGAGGGGGGGCGGGGTGGGCTGTAGATTGGCGGGAGTTTTGGAGCGGGGAAAGAGGGGAGGTGAATTTTGCGCGTAGTCGGTCTTAATCGCTTGCTGCCAGTTTGCTTACAAAAAAAAAAGAAAAGGGGGGGGTTAGGAAAAAGAAAAACAACTTCCAATCACTGAAAGGAAGCCTAGTAAATACCATTCAGCATAACTTTGCATCCCAAGTGTTTTTTTAGCGGCCTCCGCTAAAGGTGAAGCAAGTGAGCTGTGATTCATATAAGAGCAGGCGGCCTCCTCCCCCGCGCATGATCCCGCGTGCCCACCAGTTTCTCAGGCAGCCAGCCACCCCCTGCACGCATGCAGCTTACTCAGCCATAAAGACAATGCCCCCCCCCCCCCCCTCTACTACCACCGCTCAAAACTCCCATCCACATAAGCCGAGTCGAGTCCTCTTCAATAAAAACATCACCATGGTAATGGGCCAAGCCTTTCTGACCCACATCTCTCGCTACTTTGACGTGAGAGGGGCGGCGGCTTTACACTGTTTTTTTTTTCTGACTTGTGGATAACACTTAACTACTGTAATATTACTGTAAAACAATAGGAAGGGCATAATAATTGCTTAAATTATTATTTCATATTTGTGACCATTTTGCTCATAGTTGATCAGGGAAATTCAGTCCCTAGTCAGGTCGCAGTCTAGGGTAGACACAAGTTGGAAAAAAAAGAGAAATGAATAAAAAACACTCTACCTTTGATAATGAGTGACACCGTGTGCATCAGCTTGCTAGCCACTAGCACGAACAGCTAAAGTTACCATCATGTTTACACTAAATATAACACCTGACAAAAGAGCAATGTAAAACATACAGTATAGTATCATTTATAAAATAAGTGAGAACATATGTAGCTTCCCTAGCTAGCGGCTAGAATAAGCAGCTAATATTAGCTATCGATCCACTGTTTTCCCACCGTCTTAAATGTCACACAAGAGTAAAAATGACTGTAAAACTTAAAATTGATTTAAGACAATAACGACACATCATGCAGCTAGCCAATTGGTGGCTAGCTAACTAGCGGCTAAAGCGAGCAACTACCATTGGCAGGCACCACCACCTATTGGACTTCACTATCTTTTTTTACATTCCTAAATGTCACACAAAGGTAACAATATGACCGTGATATAAAATTCATCTTACACTCTACCTTTGATAACAGGTAACAATGCCAGCAGCTAGCATGCAGAGCTAAAATGAGCAATGGCCGCCATTGTTTAGACGTCATCTTTTTTACACTCTTAAATGTCACACAAGCGTAAATAGAGCCGTGTAAAACCTAAAATTGATGGAGATTGCTACGTTTGAAAACAAGTGATGACATGTCAACGCAGCTAGCTAATCTGTAGATAGCTAACTAGCAGCCAATATTGACAGTCAACGCAACTGTATGGACTTAGCCATCTTTTTTTTTCTTAAATGTCACACAAGGGTACACGTCCACCATTAATACCACCTTTGATAATAAATGACCACATGTACAGCAGCTAGCCAGTTGGCAGTTCCAGCCACCCCAAAAAATAGTTTTTGTTCATGTTTCTTTAAATAAAAAAGATAAAACATCAAAACACTGCCACCAAATGACGATAAGAGATATAGAAAATGGATGGATGGAAAAAAAGAATGCAAGGAAATAAATGGCTTTAAAAAGCGTAGTTGCTGTTTTTAATCTTGTGTTAGACATGTGCCTGTAAGGGGCGTGGCTTAGTGAGGGACATCATGAGGTGGAGTCAGAGAAGCTTCTTGAGAGTGTTCTCATTTTGTATTTTGGGTTGTTTGTCCGGCACTGAAAGAGGATTGACATCAGTGGCTCTCCTTGCCCACTTGTGAGGGCATTACAGTCGCTCCATTCTTTTTTCAAGTAGCAGTGATGGCTTGGAATTTGACAAACTCGTAAGTCAAGGTACAAACTTTTTTTTTTTTTCCCAAACATGCAGTCCATTTAACCACAAAAGCCAACCTTAAAATAAAAATGCATCAGCTCACTTAAACTCCGCATGAAACTTTCTAAAGTGGGTAAAAATTAGATCAGCCGCTTGGAAAGAGGCTGGCCGGCTAAGTGGTTGCTGTCAAAGCACAACAGGTACGAGAAGCGCACCAACACGCAGCCGTTGCGTCGTCCTAAGTTGCACAAATAAAATGATTTAAATGCATGAAAACTCAAAAGGGATGTTTCTGCCGGTACTGTTTAAGCTTTGCAATTGCATCGCTCTCCACTCATAAATATGGAAAAGCTTTTGTTTTGTGCCTCCCCACCACCACCACCAGAGTACTCCTTGCTCCGCGCAATCAAAGTGAACATAAAAAGGTCCGCCGCATGAATAAGTCACCAGCGTGCATGCACGGTCAATGGTGAACATTTAGAATAGACCGTCGGGTGCGAGAGCGGTGGCTGCAGCAGCCCTACATACTTGCCCTAATTACTGCACAAAACAAACAGCCGAGGCGCAGAGGAAGCTGAGAAAATGTTCAACTGGTTTTCACGGCGCTCGCATTCATATGTTAATAAGTTAGCTGCATGCCACGGATGCTTGCTCTACCGACTGCCGCGCTCCCAGTAGCCTCTCACCTGTTCTTCCCACAGACTCCAGAGGGAAAATTCGCATTTTTTCGGAGCTGGACGTTGCATTATGCTCGTCTGCAGAAGATTTATTCGTGTGCTCCGCCCTTTTGGTGAGCGGCATGGAAATCAATATTTGGTGTTTTTGCATAATCACGCAGAGGAACAAGCATATCAGATTGCTTGAAGGAAGGTGCCTTACAACACTGGTCCCCAACCAAAGAGTATCATTTAGGCTAACAAGCTAGCTAATGCTATTGATGAGCCTCAAGTGAAGATGGTTTTGTTTGTTGTATAATTTAAACACTATACAGTTGTTTATGTAACATGGGTTCATAATGCGTACATGCTAGCGACATGGTATTGATGTTCTATGATCCTCTTCATTTTAACTCATTTGCTCCCAAAAAAGTATAAAAACGTTCTATTTCAAATATTGCCATGGTCCCAAAAACTTATTTATATGGTTTATACTAGAGCATACAGAAGGCTTTGGATGTAGCCTCTAACCTGAAGAGGTCGCTTAAAGCAATGGTAGTTATTACACAAAAAAAAACGGCCAGCAGGTGGTAGCAGAGTACAAGAGATCAACCAGGGCCATGTTGCAAAAAGATCTTTTCCCCGGTGCTTTCAACAAGTTTGTGAATAATGATGAAACTTAGCTATAATCTAATGCTAATTGCTGCCAAACCGAAACAGATACAAATATACTTTTTTTTCTTGATGAAAGAAGAGACTCTAATTTTTCTTTTGGTAGGTTCCATGTTTTTATAGCAATAGAACACAATATTCTGTGAGCCGGGTGCGAAGAGAGTTGCTTCAGTGAAAATGGCTGGGAGTGAACGAGTTAAGTGCTTTGCCGCCATCTTGAGACATTATTCAGCAATTTTGGCTAACTATACCAGGGCTAGCACTTTTCCCGCGGGGATTTACAATGTATCATCATTCGTTTCCCTGCTGTGCTACAATTCATTAGGAGGTGCAATGATTAATTGATTAACCAACAACAATCAAATTAATCGATAGTCGATTAATCGTTTAGATTAGGTTTTTAATTTAAGATTGTCAAAATCTTCCAAAATTTCAGCTTCTCGCCAGAAAATATTCTCCAATTTATGGATTCTTCAATGAAAGTAGACCGATCATCATTGTGTTAGAACAAAAATAAAACATTTGTTTTTACTTTGGAAGACAATGATCAACACTTTGGCCTATTTTATGATTTACTCCAGATCAAACCAGTAACCAAACCATAATTTATGTTTGTTTATTTTCTGTACTGACAATTTATTTTAAATAATAATAAATAATGATGGAATTTAAAACATTTTTAAAATCCGATTAATCAACAACAAAAATAATCGTTAGTTGCAGCACCATAATTTTTTAAGCAGTAAATTTACCGCAATGCCATGGCATGTGGGAGAGGAAAGGATTTCAGACTTTTATTGAATAGTGGGAAAACGATAAAACACAATGAGCACACTCACGCAAAAGCTGCTGTCGGCCACAGCTTACACTCACACGCAGCCTCGCCCACGTCATAAACTGATTTTCACCCAGTTTAGGTGGTCTGGAATGTACCCCCCAAGGAACTAGCCATTACGGTTACCACCACTGCCAATAATGATCTGAAGGGTCAAAGTTCAACTGCCGGACCTTTCTATCACACTACTGTTTGCAGTCAAGCCTGCCGACTATCAGCTGGTGGCCAAACTAGCTTCTCATTACGCCTACTACGCCTGGGCGGCATCTTAGGCAGTTATACATAGAAATGTATGCGGATCAGTGCATTTTTGCAGCAAATTTGCGAGTAAGCGAGGGTTTACTGTCGACATCAAGGGAAAGGATGTCAAAACGATTGCTCAGTGACTAAGACTCACAGTGGAATGTAATGGGGGACCCAAGGAGGAAAAAAAAGTTGCACCTAAGCAAAATAAACACAACAAATTGTTCGGGTTCCCACTTTGCTATTCTCTCGAGTACATTAAAAGCAAAAGTTGGCAGGGCCTGCAAGTCAAGTGGAACTAATAGAGGTTGATGTGTGGAAGAAAGCGAGCATGGCAAGGGGAGATGGGTGGTTTTGGGAAAAGGCACCAAGGACACAAAAGCGTGTGTCGTGGGAGTGTGTGCAAAAGTGTGTTTGTGTGCATTGTGGCGGACGCAGCTGCCAATCACCTCCAATCAGACACCTTGCAGCCCCGCGGAGCCACACCTTAAAACAGGCACTACGTCACTCACCGAAACTCGGGTCGTGGGAGGGCGAAAACGCGATAAGAATACGAAACTCGCATGACACCGCTTTGGTAAGTTAGCAAAGTGAGGTAAATTAATCCTCAATTGATATTGATATCCAAATAAAACGGCGGTATGAGAGGCACCTGGTGGGACTTCCGCGTCCTCTTACAGACGTGACAGGTGGTCAAGGTGTTATCGAAACTGCTTAATGAACGAAAGTAGTTTGGAAATTCTCTTACCGTGTGGTGAAAGTGTCGAGGCGAGCAGCAAAAGCAGCACTTTAACGCAGTCTTGTCGACTTGGTAGGGGGGTTTGTCCGGCCATGGTCGCTCCGAAATGTTCCGGGGGGCGACAGCAGGTTCAATTCGCCGGGAAGGCAGACGGAAGGGAAAAAAAGAAGGAAAAAAATAAAAAAGTCCGACGTGATGTAAAATCTCGCTTTTAAAAAGTCGCCTCCAGTTGAATTCCGTGATAGCACACACAGGTAAACGATTCCCCTCTTTTACTCCCGGCGGGCTGACTCACTCTTGACTGCTGAGTGTGTGTATGTGTTGCTGCGCTGCTTGCGCTTCAACAAATAGTCCCTCTTCGCGTCGGTCGGGGCAAGCGAGCGAGCGGGCGGGGTGACGTCATCCGGTGGAGGAGGCGTCACCCCCCACCCCCCCCAACCTCAAGTCCTAGGGAGAGCGGGCTCGCCTGGACCGGGTTCAACTTCAGTTTTACTTGAGTTAGGTGGGAGTGTTTATGTGTACAACTTGTTGCAATAGCCCAAAGCAGTTTAATCCTCTGGGGTTGGAAAAATAACACACTGTATAAGAGTATATTTGCAATAGTTGCACTAGTGAGTCACTCAGTGTGTGCAGAAGAAGGATACTTAAAAGAAAAAGTTAGATTTGTATTGAATATATGCGATAATCCAAGAGACAACCCAGAAAGTGCCACCGGTTCAATGATTGCGCAATGGATGGGAGTCAGTGTAGAGGCTTCTAGCGCCCTCTAGTGTTCCGAATCAAATAGAAAAACCTTTGCAGAGCCAAGGCACATCATTTAAATGAGAAAAAAATCACATTACACCAAATGTCATATAAAGTACATACAGTAAATAATGATTATTTCATCTCTAAAGGAAACTATTAAGATATTTCTTGGGTACGTAATGCAAAGAGCTTGCCAATTTGATATACATGTTCAGAATACAAGAATTGCTCCAATTGTTATTTTTTTAATGCTGCTAATGACAGTATGGTGACCCACAAGGATGGCACATTTACCATAAATCTCTCATTGTCTTCTAACAATAATAATAATAATTAGACAAAGTGCAATTTCTGGAGAAATTGTGTGGGAATGCAAGATAAATTATGTGAAAATACAAATTATTTATTGTACTTGAATGATAAATGAATGTCTAAGGTGGGATTCGAATCATTGCCTTATGCTTACTGAGTTAAAGATCCGCCGCACTACCCACTTGTGGCGGCCCCGCAAGGCACTTCTTCACACACATTGCCTCCAGTGCTACTCACACTGGTGTATGTAAGGTGCGAATGTTTGGTTGGGGTCGGAGGGGCCGTAGGTGCACACTGGCAGCCACGCTTCCGTCAGCCTGCCCCAGGGCAGCTGTGGCTACTTAAGTAGCTTACCGCCACCACAGTGTGAATGTGTGAGTGCAGGAATAATGTATCCATACTATTGTAAAAGTGTCTTTGAGTGTCTAGAAAAAGTGCTATATAAATTCGATGCAATATTATTATTACCCACTGAGCCAAAGTGGACTTGCCGTTGAAGCTAAATGATAAAATCGGAATGCTTGTGAAATGAAGTAAATTGGAAGACCAATTATGTGCAAATTACTCATCATTAATTTTTTTGTATAACAAATGGGGGGTGGTGGGGGTGGGTGGTTAACTGCAACCATTCCAATACGGGATTCGATGAATTGTTTGTTTATTATTTCACTTACTACTAATTCCTCTTACATTGCATAGGAATAATGACATCACAAGTCATTTTCAAAATAAGAGAAAGTATAAAATAGATTAAAGATCAACAATCCAGAGGGAAAATAACATTCATATTATTAAACCCAGATACATACAAGAACAAAAAAACTACTCGTAACTCTTGGCTTATAGCATGACAATCAGTTCATATTAAAAATGTCTTTCTTGGACTTCTTACTGCTTGCACGCCTCACATCACAACCCTTGCTATCTGTTTTCCGACTTGTTCCACATGCAAAACTGATCTATAGTAAACAAACCCTTTGATTGCGCGTACGTCTACTGCCAAAATGGCCGTCAAAGTTGTGCTCATTATATAATTGTATGCAAGTCTGATGCTAAAGCCAATAGACAATAGGACATCTGAGAAGCTCCTCATTTATGTGCAGGATTGTTTGGTGAACCTCCTTTTTTCTCTTTCAGGACAACTTTAAAAGTTTGTTTTATTTTGCTCTGAATGCAAGAGCACACAAGAACATCCAAGGCTTTATCCAGTCTAGATCTAATCCCTAAACCCAAGCGTCTTGCAGCCAGCATAATTACATCTTCGGAAGTCGTGCGGTTCAAAACCGGCTTTCTTCATTTCGCTTCCATTTCCACAAGTATCAACATCTCATTTAGCGAATTCGCCGAGGTGCGAATTGTGAAGGCAACGATAACTATCAGAGGTCAGGCAATAGCGTGCATGCCAGAAAAACAAATTATACCATATTATGCCTTTCTTTCACTTTTACAGAGAGATTTCATTTTCCCACGGATGCTTGGTCAAGCAAAGAGAGGCGCTGCGGATTTTAAATGCCAACTGAGTTTTCCTTGCTTTTATTATTATTGTTTGTAATCTGTTTGTTTTTTTGTGGAGCACCATTCTGCTCGGTGAAGGTTTTCCCACAGGGCAACACCCCCCCCCCCCCCCCCCCTCATATAGCTGCTGCTATTCATATGCATGCATATTAACTTGAATAAAATGCTTCAAGAGTTGTGAGGGTCAGACTGTTATGATTCATCCATTTTATGTCATGCTTGTCCTCATTGGTGTCACTGTTGATTTCATTTACCAAAACTAAGGCCTCAGTTGGTCTTAAAAATGTCACAGACACAATAAGAAATATTGCTGTAGTTCAAACGGAATTTCAATTTTTTTCTTCCACCCCCCTATTGTTAGCATTTTGTGTATGTTTTATGTTTGCTGGTGTAATGCCTGTCTTTTAATGCTGCTCGTATGCCATTGAATTGCCCCTCGGTTACAAATAAAGTGTTATTGAGTTGAATTGTCGTTTGTCAAACTCAACACAGGGAGGCCAGAGCTGAGATTTGAACCCTGAACCCCAGAACGTCGAGGCAGAAATGCTAAGCACTAGTACACTCAAAATGGCTGTGGTTCCAATTTTCAAACATTCCTGAGAGGTGAGTCTCTTCACAAAACACAGACTAAAGCTGACGTTCTAGCGTCCTTTTATTTTGTTATCATCTTCGAGTTAGTCACTTTACTTTACTGAGCAACTTTTAGTAGTTGTAAGCGCCATTTTCAGTTTACAGTGGTCCTAACTGCCGCTAACTACTGATGTTGGTTAAGAAAAGTGGAGTTGAGTACATTTTAAACAGTGCTATCTTTTGCTATGTTTGAAAGGCAGCCCCTTTTTTTTAAATCTCACTTTAGCTGCTAGCTTTAGCTACTAGCAGCTAGTTAGCTATTTAACGATTGGCGAGCTGCGTTGATGTGTCATCACTTGCTGTCAAAGGTAGCGATCTTCATCAATTTTAGGTTTTATCTCAGGCGGCTTGAAGGTTAGGAGATTTGACTGTCTGAAAAAGGCCTTCAGCGTTGCCTTCTTAGCGATTTGGAGAACTTCACAAACGCAACAACGGAATCACTCGCGCTGAACTTTGCCAAAAATGTGGTTGCCATCTTGCAAAAGCAGTCATGGTGGAAAGTGCGCTTCCAAGTTGTAAAAGATTTACCAAGGTCGACTTGCCTCACCTGTACGTCTACATAAGA
This sequence comes from Vanacampus margaritifer, assembly GCF_051991255.1. NCBI lineage: Eukaryota > Metazoa > Chordata > Actinopteri > Syngnathiformes > Syngnathidae > Vanacampus > Vanacampus margaritifer. The sequence goes on along the minus strand of NC_135440.1, from coordinate 25,899,771 downwards.
AAAGAGCGTGGGAGAGCTGGCAACAGACCAACAACAACATCCAGGCAGTTTGGCAGCTCGTTTTATTATGTTAAATTGTGGAACATTTTAATTGTTGATTTACTCAGGACATTTGAGGGCACACTTATTTTCACATAATTATCATTAAATATATATTCTTGTTTATTTCTGTGTTTTAAAGCTAATCGCAGAAGATCAAAAAATAATAATAATGTTTCGGTGTGTCAGTGTCATTAGCTTTTTTTTATTAGCAAAATTAGGGAGAAATTGATTAAAATAGTCAACTGGGTTTGTGTGTGTGTGGGGGGGGGGGGGTATTTTTAGGCCATATCTTTAATTTTGTACGTTTTATCCCGCATTTTCCCAACAGCCTGCCCCCAATGTTGAAGTCTGACAAGATTATTGTTGTATTGGGTGACCTCATGCATGACGCCGATTAGAATTCGAAAGGTTTATCACTGTGTTTATTTCTTCTTTTCGTTCATCCCCACAGCAAATCCACTTTTCACACGTTTTTTTTTTTTCTCTCTTTCCCCGCGAGCGGCCACTTCACTCAAAGCCTATCTATTTCTTTTCTGGCCATCTCACACCCTTCACTCCCTCTGATCGTTTGCACTTTCCGCCGCAATTTCCGTCCCCGCGCTCATCCCTCTCGCCCCCCCCCCCCCTTCCTTCTTCCTCCTCCGATGGCTTTGTCCACTCGTCCTTCGCGCCTCTCCGCCATTCAGGCCGTCCGCGGGCTCTCTGGGGGGCCCCCATGGCGCTGATAATGAGACGCGTAGTTAACAGATACTACTCAGTGGCGGTGGATTCATTAGACGGTGGCGAGCGAGGCTTATGGCGATGATTTACCCACAAACGAGGGGACACACGTCTTCTCCTCACACTTCTCCTCTCGTCATTACATGTGAGCGCCTCTATTTTCCCTTTCCCTGTCATTACACTCCCACAATAAGATTCTCTCGCTCCTTCTTTGCTCTCGCCTACTCGCCCCCTCCTTACGCCCGATGGTAATTATGGAAAAATAGTGCTCAGGGGAGCTGATAATACCTTTAACTTAATTAAAGACATTTATGGGATGTAAAAGACATGTCGCCCGGGGGGTTAGTGTGCACCCACACTCACCCAACACTCTTTCATTTGATCTTTCTCAATCCCCGCCTTTCATGTTCCAAGTTTCACACAGATTTTCTTTCTTGGGGTCAGTAGTTTTAGCACTTATTTCCCAAGCACAGGTGGAAAAAAGTTTTCTAAATACGCTATTCTGATTGTGGAATATGAATTAAGCATGAGCAAAATCCCCCCTTCATTTTCATTCATCTCAGGGGCGGCCATTTTGCCACTTGCTGTCCACTGAAAATGATATCACAGTTGCTCAAGCTCTGTTAACGACCAATCACGACTCAGCTTGTGAACTTTTTCTTTCTTTCTTTTTTTGTGTGTTTTTGCGGAGAGGGGGGGGGGGTACCCTCGTTTTTTGTGGCAAATATACATTGGAGGTTTATCAGCATTTTTTTTGAAGAAGAAGAATTTTGTTGGGTTTACGAAAGAAAAAAAGTTTTCCAATGTATTTCAATTGGTAATTTGCCGTCATTCATATGCGGATTATCGCTATTTGCGAGTCCCTCCCACGTAAATTGTGGTGTTGCACTGTGTTGTTTTTAATTGTAGTATCAGCATTTACCACTAGATGGCAGACATGGCTTAGTTGAGCTTGCACTGTGTCTTATGCTGCGCTATACCTGACACGAGAGTAGGCCTAATTTTTTTTTTTTGCGGATTTTGAATAACATGAAGGACAAACATCATACCTGACTATTAATATAAAAAATTTGAGTGGGTTGATTTTTTTGCGAAAATGTACAAAATGAGTTCTTGCACTTAATGTTGGTTTGCGTTTCAGCAGTTTTGTGCCATTCTTGAACGGTCATTTTATGCATGAGAGCCCCTTGCACTGGAAAAAAATAATAATAATCATAATAATAGCCTATGTGGTTATTTTTTGTTTTTTCAAACATTTTGTTGAAGGTTGGATCATGGATGGAGGAGCAGGCATTGAGAAATGTAATATGAAAACAGTTGAAATAATCTGATTTAAAATAGCCTATTCATTTTCAAACTCTTGCATCCATCATTTCCTAAAAAGAAGACATAGTATAGCAATGTACTTTCCTTAAAGGAAAACATTAGATCTATTCCTGTTTAAAAATAATAATAAAATGGAATACATTTTATTGCCTTACTGTACTAAATATGAACTTACATATTGATTGTGGAAATGTGCCACAACATGAGAGCATTTCAACACAATTTAATGAGCATTTAAACCAAATTTTATTAAACCGACCTGTTAAACAAAACAACAACAAAAACAGACTAGAAGTGATATTAGCAAACAGAAAGGTGGATAACCCAAGAAAAATGCTGGTGGAGTAAGAAAATTAACCTTAGCGAGGGCGCCATTGTGTAAATAATACGATGTGGCCTGCGATGAAAATAAGTTTGACTTTCTTGGACAAGTGTGAGGCTGTTTTAAGCAAATTATTCTGAGCATCCAGGACAGATGCACGTGTACGACTTTCCTACGCAGGCAAAAAGTTCTCTGCTTCTTTGTTGCTGTCTAAGTGCCAATACAAAAAGATAAGATTATCAGGCGTGCACACGCTCTGTTTCCTGTATCCTGTTGGGTGGGAAGACCCAAAAAAAAGGGCAAATTTTGTCCTCTGATGGTTTCCTTGTCTTCAAATGTGCGATGGCGTGTGTTTTCATCACCATTCTCCTCGTTGCCTCCGCGTTTGAGCTTGCCGACCTCGTCGACGCCACAGGTAGTCAAGCTTTCCCGAGAAATGTTCTCAATGTTGTGACGTCAACTGTCGGCCTGCGTTCTCGGGCTTGGAGAAGTTGTGTGCTTTTACCTGACGCTGGCTGTTTGCAGGCACCGGCGCCAACTGGCATGAAATTGTGCTGGCAAGGCCGGACCAAGCCGCCACCTTGCAGTGCGTCCACGCGGAAGTGAGGGCCGGCGTGAACATTAACTGGACGGTCAAGACGCTCGATGCGAACGACTGGAAGCTGGCGCTCTCGGCCAGCGAGCGCGACGAGTTCTCCGGCGTCGCCTTTCAGCCTTCCATGCGCATGGCCGACCCTGACTTTCGACGCACGGGCGATTTCTCGCTGCACCTTCAACCTGCCAAGCAGGACGCTGGCTTCTACATGTGCTTGATTGAGCAGCGAGGGAAGACGATCAAGGAGAAGATCATCCTTTTAGCCATCACCACTGGTAGGAGAAAACAAAAATGCAATCTTCACTCAGTCTGAATTTGCACAGTGTAAATGTTCCTTGCCCCAGTATTGTAGTCTCGCGCCAGTACTGGTGATAGGACCATATGGCCTTACATAAAAATTTCAAATTCAGTCCGATTAGATTTTGATTTTTTTTCCCCCAGAGTCAATTTGGTTTGCTTCAATTCCATTCGATATTGATTACTTATGGCACATGAATTCTTCTTAAATATGAGGGACATGATTTAAAACTCCACAAACATTAAATTCCAGGCAGTAACTGGTTCAATGATTTAGTTTATTAATGAAAGTAACACAAACATTGACATCAGCATGGATGAGATGAAAATATTTTCATAATTCTAATTCAATCATTGTAAATACAAATTTAAAAAATTCTGAATTGCCATAAAGTGCAATAAGTTATGTCTTTCAGAAATGTAAGAAAATAATTTTAAATTTACGTGAACAGTACATTTTAAGAAAACAGTAAAAAAAAAAAAAAAAAAAATTGGCCTTTAAAATTCTATTTTCTTATGATTTTATGGAGAAAAGAGATTTTAAAAAATAATTGATTCATGGTTTTATGAATCAATATTAGGCTCGAACAGGAAAATCGATTCAACATTGATTATTTGAATTTTTAAAAACACAACCCTACACGGACAAAGTAATTCCTTGATTTACGTATTTATTTTAAACTCTTAAGTATAGTGATGAAGCAGTCAGACCTTGCTGTTTTATAATACAACGTGACTCGAACTGGAATTGCCATTAAGTATTTATTTAAGAAATAAATGCCACAATAATCACACAAAATTATCATTAGTGTTACATTTTAAAATATTGATTTAACTGTGAAAGGGAATTAGTGCGTTCTGTGTTATAGTTTAACCTGAGATGCTAGACAAGGTTTGTTGTGTTGCCACAACTCATTACCGCTTTTCCACAAACATCACAAATCCCGTCATGGCTGTTTGGAGCTGAAATAGCTCCACACGTGACTCTTCTTTACGCACCGCGATAGTGAAATTGTACAGAGTCAGACTGATTGACTGGCTGAGCTTACGCATTACGCACCCAAGGAGAATAAAGAGTAGTTCCCACCAACTGTGTATCACTTAAGATCGCAGTAGTTTAGTTACCTTTCACTGTGTTTCTGTTCAACTGTACATTACCACTGGAATGGCTAAAGTATCCAAAGTTGATTTTTATACCCCGTATTTGCTATATGTGAAGTCAAGTCTTAAAAAACTTTGGGGGGGGAAAAACAGTTCTGTTTTCCTCTTTTTCAGTCACCAGCACCCCCGCATCCCCCATCCCTCGGAAAAGCACCCTGCGCCTGTACGCCAAGGTCACTCCAAAGCTGGCCTGTGACCGCGTCTCCTGGCAATCTCCGGGTGGCGCCCCCTTAAAGACTGTCCTCAAGCCCATCGCGGGATTCGTGACCAAACTCCCGCAGGTCACGTCCGACGACGCCGGCTCCTACGAGTGCACGGTCCACACCCCCGGGAGCGAGAACCGCACCGTGTTCACGTTTGGCGTGAACATCACTGTTGACGGTGAGAAGGGAAGCCAAACATGACGGCGCTGATGATGAGTGAAGCCGAAAGCCCATCAACGGCATTATTTATTTACGCCTCCTCTGGCTATACTGCTCTTCAGTGTATTTATTTTATGGAGCAATTTCAAGATTCCAAACTCCACTGTAGATCTACACAGCAAAGTCTGCCATTCCTGTGGGTATAACACTCACTGTATGTATTATTTATTATTTAGCTAACACCCTCCCGCCTTTTTCCCCTCCCTCTCTCCGCAGCTGCCAGCGTGGCCTCCTTCACCAGGGTGCCGCATGGTGAGTGACGCCTGCAGGAAGTCTTGTGTCAGCATTTGGCTAATCAGACAGAGCAGAACGCAACAAGACATAATCCCTATTGTTGCGGGGATGTTTTAGCCCATCTGCACTCCCATCTGTGCTTCATCTTCCTTTGTGTATAGCTCAACCTCTAAGGTGGAGCGCAATCTGTTCCAGAACATGGTTCGACTGCCGATTGTTCGGATTTTGAATACGCCCGAACCGCAATCTCACGGACTAATTTGCCCGGGCCTGTCTGTTAAATTGAAGTACTTTTTCATGGCCTAAAAAATGCTCAGTATAAATAAATGGAGTATAAAAAACTTTTGAAGACATTTGAAAGTTTTAATTTGATTATTTTATTATTATTTTTATTAATTGGAAAAAAAACAACACCATACTTGATCAAAAAGAGCATGTTTGGGCGACATGTGGTGAGAACTCGCTCCTCCTGTAAACAACAGTCATAGATATGATGACATATGATATGGCGATGCGAAGCTAATGTCCGTGCTTTCCATTACCTTTTGATATGGGACGGTTGCCCCTGCAAACATGGCTACCACACGCCTTTGCGAAAGTTGCCCCTACCAACATGGCAATCGTAAACAAAAATAAAAGTACTCATTTTAAGTTTAAATGTGTATATTTGCAATTTAATAAATCTTGTTTGGTCCAAAATAAACTTGAATAATTATAGTGTTTCAAAGGAAAAAAATGGTCTTCTTAACGTTTAAACAGTTTCTTGTTTAACACCAAAAACCGAATGACTGTCCTAATCGTTATTTCAGTTCTTACCAAATTAATTCCGATGAATATTTTCTTCAAAATGGAGCAGCCCTGTCCTCTATTTATAATGTCCTGTTCCTAAGGCGGCAACAAGAGCCCAATTTTTATTGAAGTCGTCGAAGCTCGTTGTAATCCATCACCAACCTACGTCCTCCCTGTTTTAGTGTATCTTTTTTTTTTTTTTTTTTTTTTCCTTCTGGAGAGCTCAGTATTGTTCATTCGGTAATTTTACCGATTTGACATGTCATCATCATTGCTCTCCTTTTTTTTTTTTTTTTTTTTTAATATATATATATATATTTTTTTTTTTGTATTTTTATTTATTTTTTGTATGTGGGTGAATATGTGTATGTGTGTGTGTATTCATTAGTTCACCTAAAACCTATAAAAAAAAAAAAATCCCATACCGTTTCCCTAAACCGAACATTTCCTGTTTTAGTGTTTCTAACAGTCTTTCAAGTGTAAAAAATGGTGAAACACTGTTGGCAGTTGTGAATGTTACTTGCAAAAGATGCCACTACTCCCAAAAAAAAAAAAAAAATGCTGGGTTTTGGGTGGAATTCCAGGACGAAACAAACTAATCTGATTAATATTGCGATTGAGGAATTTAAATCAATCAACAACATCCAACCGTCTTTATCCATCCTCACTGGGTTGATCTGATCACATCAACATTGCTACGCTAACCTTTGCAGGTCCACTCATCTTCACCGCCACTCAAGCCAGGACATCCTTCCCCCTGACCTGTCCCGGTGTCCAAGGGGACGGCGTCTTCCTCTACTGGCAAGGCCCCAAGTCCAACAAGAGCAAGCTGGTGTACCGACACGACCGCTGGAGGGGCAGCACGTGGCCCGGCGCGGAAAACCAGAAGCTCCAGCTGGCCGGCTCACCCTACAACGCCGACGCCGGAAGCTTCTCCTTTGTCCGCACGCCGGGCCTCAAAGACGGCGGCCTTTACGTCTGCGACGTGCTTCTCAACGATCACGTCTTCAGCCAGAGGACCCTGCTGAGCGTGTTAGAAGGTAAGCATGAGTCAGAAACAAGTCGGGAGACACGGAGGAGGTGTTAATTAAAAAAAAAGGTCAGGGTTTGGTTTCCATGGTACAAATGCTGCCATTTGAATAATAACGGAATGATTGTGGTTTGCACCAGTGGAGTGCGGCCAAGTGCCCCCTAACCAGCGAAATGCATTTCTAATTGAAGAAAAAAAGAGAAAAAAAACGAGTGCTTGCGCCATCATTGTCTGATTTATTCAACTTTGGAACTTTATTTGTATTTATGTGGTCTCTTGATCTATTTGGAAATAAAAAGAGATAACCAATAAAATAAATAAATAGATGGATGGATAAATAAATAAATAATTTTATTATAAATAAAGATTTGTGCGCATACAGATTACTGTATTATCAACATAAAGTGTCATCATGGGATCATAGTAAAGCTCTGTTCTCCAAAATAAACTACATTTTAAATAAAGTTTTCAAGTGATCGACAGGTGATTCTTGGTGGCATATGACAAGTTGGGTCAAACCATTATGGTATGGAGGAGATGCTGTTTTTTTAGGATACTGAAATTGAATAGCCGACTGAATATAAATTTCATTTTATGAACGTATATTGTTCTGAAATATTTACATATAATTTTTAAATATATTTTAAAATCTCAACGTACCCCCATTTGAAAACCACTGGTTTACACCATCCATCTTGGGGCAATTTCCTGTTCATTAATAAATAATTTCATATTTGTAAGATGAACATGATTAAATCAAGTACAATTTGAATGAAACCTGGTCGACCACATATGAAAGGGTAAACAAAATGACCGTGCCCATATTTGGAAGTGCTGAAGAACTGATTAAAAACGGAGATTTTTTCCGCTGATTAGACCGCAGCTCGACACGATATATCTTTCATTGTAATTGTTGCAGAAAGAAAGCCCTTACTTTGCTCTAAGAAGGAGGAGGAGGAGGAGCAGACGAGAAAAATTCATGGCTCAGTGGCTGGTGGAATACTTGAAAATTCGCTGTTTGCAGCAGCAGTGCTGTTTGTGGCACAGTGGGTGACTGTGAGGTCATGGGTTTAAATCCGGGATCCCGCCTTGCTCTGTGGAGTTGGCATGTTCTCCCTATAGGTGTGAATTTGACCTTGGTTAGTTTTATTTGACCAAACCTAAGCTGTACTACTCTAAATAAATGAAGTTTATTGAAATTAAGTTGGTCCCAACCCTAATAATTTACTCAACTTTATTTATAAAGCTCTTTAAAAAAAAACTATCGTGGCATACACAGTGCTGACCTGGAGTAAATATCTGTCATGGAAAAAAGACAGGTAAAACCAATTTTTTTTTGTATATTATATATAATATCATAAGTAGGTAAGTAAATAAAAATTAAGAAATTAATAACACAAAATACAGCAGGCACTACAAAACACTCAAAAGCCAAAGAATAAAGACAAGTTTTAAAGTGCTGAGAGGGATTGCGTAATATTTCACGGAAGGTCGTTCCGAAGGGAGGGAGCGTCAACTGAAAAGGCTCGATCCCCTCTGAGCCTCTCTGCTTATGAAAACAGCAGGGGCCCAAGAATAGAACCCTGTGGAACACCATACCGCCACTCAGAGCCAAGGCTAACACAGAAGGTTTTAAAACAAACACCAATCTTAGTTATATATACCAACATTTAGATAAATGAAACATAATAAATTATGTTGCCTTAACTTAAGTACATTACACATTTGCTTAATGCTTAAAGAAAACCATTTAATTGTATGAAAAATTTGTTTTATGATTTGCTTTAATTTCATTGAAATAACTTTTTTTTTCAGTTTACAAGTCCTGTAATTTGCCAAAATGGCTGTTTGAAACCAAAATGGTGGCACTCAGTTTGGCGCATGTGTCTTGGAGATTTTTGCTTGTAAGCGCTGTCGTGATGGACATGCTCACCCAATTCCATGTCAGTGGCTGAATCGGGTGTCCAAGGCTGATTTTCTAGCTTTCTAGGGGGAGCTGCTAAGTGGCTTTTGGCCCCGTTGTGATCAAGATCCCGAGAATTTCGCCCAATTTGACCAGGATGCACGCGGCTAACCACAGTGAGCTCCACCGGTCTGATCAGCATCATTCTTTCAAAAGTGGAAGATGATTTATGGAAGCGGTGGTGGCGCGGAGGACCAAATCCCCCGCTTCGGTGTTCAGCCGGGCTGAGATCCGATGAGTGTGAAGGCCGCATCTCATGACTCATTTCTGCGCTCCGCCGGGAAGCATGGCCGGAATGAAAGCTCGTGTGTGTTCATTATTTTTCAAGCAGCCCCCGTTTCATCATGTTTTTTTCCCCTCTTGTTTGCTACTTGTCTAAAGCTTGTTCAGTGGAATGGTCTGACATTTTGGAAGAAAAAGCGCCTCATTACGTCCCCACTGAGAGTTAGATGAGAGGATTTAGTCAGCTTTAGAGGCAGACATCTAACTTCATATCCTATATGTCAAGTAGTTGTTATGCTTCTAAACCTTTGATATTTTCTTTTCCTCCCCCCAAAAAAAACATGTCAAGATTCACTCGAACAGCCATTTTGTATAGCACTTGTCCTCATGGAGGTTAAGGGTAAACTGGAACTTATCCAAGCTGACATTAAAAGGTAAAACAGGATCAACATATATATATATATATATATATATATATATATATATATATATATGATTTAAAGTATAAACTTGAGGTAGGGGCGGTGTAAAAATAATAAAAATAAATAAAAAATCTCAAAGCCATTTATTGCCACTCTTAGTTGAAGGTTACTGTCAAACAACCGTGTAGCCTCCGCTACCTAAATGCTAACATACAATGGGAATCTCTTGGCACACGGGCTAAAAATTTGCATCTATGTGGCAGTGATCTGAAGAAAAACAGCAACACATGCAGCCTGATCATTTAACAATGCTCACAGGTATATATATATATATATATATATATATTTTTTTTTTTTCTATCCCCTGTGAAGATTGTCATACTCAAGAGTGTTACGACGCCACAAAGATGCTATACGTTAGTTTGTCTATGGCGTTTCCCATTATCTGTTAGCATTAAGCTATTTTACAGGCAAAGTTATTCATTTTAGATGCACAACTTGAAAAAAATAATAATAATATGAAATTTTCTTTATATCGTAAATTGGGTCACTCGTGTCTCAAGGCACCACTAAAAGGTCAACAAATAAATACTCAAGTAAAGTACAGATACCAGAGAAATCTGTTTAAGTACATCAACAAAGTATTTGCACTTGGTTACATCCCGTCGCTGACAACAAATACATTTAAACATCTGAGACAAGAGCAGGACATTGAGTGCCATCAAAATGAGTTTTTGTATTTTTAAGGCCAAATTATTATTGCCGCTTGAAGCGCTGCACTTCTCTGCTGGGCTCTCGTCGGAGCGGTTGCCCGGCAACATCATTGTCATTCTGGCGCTGCCGCTGCACCTGGTTGGAGTGAGAGCGTACCCAAGATCAAATTGAATCCAAAGCAGAAATGACTGCTTTTCTCCGTCTGTTGGAACACTCTGTCGTGAAATTAGAACTTTTTATACGATAAGCTCTTTAGCTTGTTTTTGGCTGAGGCCCCATTGAGCCGTTCCTCCTCCAATTTCGCATTTTACGCTGGGCCAGAGACAAGCAGCTTGCTAATTATCACACAGAAATGAAGTTGGGGGGGGGGGGGGGTTCTCACCACTTAAAGTCTCCCCTGGAAGGAAATTGAATATGAATATAATCACAAGTGTTGAAGTCTTTCATTAAAGTGAAGCAGGTAAGAGGTAAAAAAAAAAAGTGTTTCTAAAGGCTACTGTAGTGTGTTAGAGCGGGATTTGCTTTTCAGTCTTCGCACAACCTGCCAGTAGCGTCAGCCATTGGAGTGAGAATAACAACAGTAATGCTTCAACACGCTCCAAGTAGAACTTGAAAAGCGGATGTAATTCGAGATAGAATTGTGATGCAACACTTCAGAGGTTGTGATGATCGCTCAAACATGCCAAGTTACGGCTAAGCTCATTGCCATCATTTTAGATGAGAAGATTCCTGCATTTGGTTACAAATACAAGCTCTACTACACTCTAAAAACAGTTGGGTCAAAAGTAACCCAATTATGGATCAAAAATGGACCGATCTACTTTCTGGGTTGTTTTATACAAAATGACCCAAATTTTTGACCCAAGTAAAGGATCTGACCAATATTTAAAGTTAAAGTACCACTGATTGTCACACCCACCTAAGTGGGGTGAAATTCGCTCTCCGCATTTGACCCGTCCCCTGAGGGAGCGGTGAGCAGCAGCAGGGGCTGCGCTCGGGAATCATTTGGTGATCTACCCCCCCCCCCCCCCCCAATTCCAACCCTGAGTTGTTTTACATTAAAAGACCCATTTCTTGACTCGAACTTTGGTCAAATAGACCCAAGTAGAGGACCGGTCCATTTTTGACTCATAGTTGGGTTATTTTTGACCCATATTTTTGAGTGTACTGTAGTCAATTTTACACAACAAAAGAAAAGTGTAAAAATGGAACAAATGCTTCATATTATTTATTATATATATTCATCTCATGAAGTATTTTTTAATTGAAAAAAATTATTTGAAAATTCCTTCTTTTTCCTGAAAAAATACAACTTTTGTCAAACAAACTCAAAAATATAAAAATGACTTAAGTCCTGTGAGATTACAGATGTATTATTTATTAGATTGTTTTTTTTTTTATACTTAAAATTATGACTAAATTCCTACTTTTTTGCTAATAAAAGTTGAATTGTATTTTTGATTTGCTGAAAAAAAAAAATACTAATTTTTCCCTGAACAAATACGACAGGTCTACTTTTTTTGGGGGGGAAATGCAACTTTTTTGTCAATTTGTTTTTATAAAGCTGAGTTTATGGCAATTTTTTTCTCAGATATGAAAATTGTCATTGGTTTACTATTTTGTTCTTTTTTTAAATTGCTACATTAAAACAGTATTCTTGAAAAAAAAATCGGAAACATTTATTTGTGCTCTGAAAACGTTACGAACGAAAATGTTTTTGTTTTTTTTCCCCAAAAAATATACTGTATCCATCCAACTGCCTATGTAACATTCTTATGATGGATATGGTTACCATCGTATCCTGTGTTTAATGATTCTTTTGTCCTGAAAGAAAAATGCTACTTTTTCTTGAAAAAAAAAGAAAAATATATATTCTAAGATGTATCTATATACTGTATATGTATTATGTATAGTATGGTTGTGTATACTATGTATGGATATCTGTAGTTTCTTGAAGAAAAATACGACTCCGTTCCTTCAACAACAACAAAACAACTTTATTCTCATTCTAGTGTTGTTTTTTTGTTGCTGTTGGTTCAATTTCGTGTGGCCCTAATCTATTGATCTCCATGAATGGGCCTTATTTCACGCTTTACAACACCCACGCCGACACAATAGCGTCCCTTCACGGGCGTAAACAAAAAAAATGCGTCCCAGTGATGGTGGCCTTGGAAGAGTTTACTAATCACAGTCCCCGGCAGCATCCATCACAGCTGGCCAGACATGACGAGCCGATCGGTCACTGTCACACATTTTCAGCCCCTCCACACACGCACGTGCGCGCGCGCACACACGTGCACCCACACGGCAATCATGTGACACATATATTTTTACCCCACCTCATTATGAGTATCATTATGTATGATTATACCTGCCGGCCTCCCACGGAGGCTGTAGGTGGCCCACGCTGATCACACTAATCAACGCTGAAATATGTGTGTTTTTATGTGACGCACGGGGGGGGTCTTGAGGGGTCCGCGGAGCTTGATTACGCCCAGATGGATTCTCATTTCGCTTTGATGAGACACTAAGCATCAGTCACAGTCAAGTGGCGCATTAGCAGCAAATCACTTTAATGAATATATATTATTGTGACCTCTCCATGGATGGTGCTCTGTTTTTTTTTTTTTGTTCTCCTCTCACGTGGCCGTCCCCTTTAGCCCATCACTCCTTATTCGTCCTTGGCCTTTTCTGCAATCACGCCAGCCATTAAGTCACTTTCTTATCCCGCCTCGCTCTTTTGTCTCCCCTCCTTGTCTGGCGTTCTCGCAGGCTCATTCTCGTCTCCTGATTTGTATCCATTTGTTTATGCGGTCACCTTTTTTTTGCACCGCTGGCTGGTTTTTGTGTAAAACAAATAACAGTGGTGCCTTGAGATACGAGTGACCCGACTTGTGAGCTTTTGTTTTAACTTGTGAGTGGCAGCTACTTGAGATACGGGCACCAGCATGCGACCTTACTCAGTAGTTTTGCAGATATAATTGGTGATTTTTCTTCCAAAAAAGGCTTCTAGCTCCCAGTTGAAGTTTACTGTCAAACTTAAGAATGACATATTGTTTATTTAAAAGAACTACAAAGCCTCAGCTAGCTTAATGCCAACATACAGAAACGGTGTGGACTAACACACAGGTGACAGCAAGCAAACTGGAAATGGACTTTTGTCTGTGAGGCAGACATGCTAAGTTGCTAACCACTCGAGCACCCTGCTGCCCTCCGTTTGTTCAATTTCCCTGTCAACTTGTTCCCTTTGTTTTCCCGCCTCCGCAGTGATGAGCCGACGTTTGCGTTCCAAGCTGCTGCTGGAGTGCCTTTTCAGTGGGGTTTCCCAAGTCCAAGAGGCCAGGTGGGAATATGAAAATAAGAGTCGGCGGTTGGCCGTGACCAGAGATGAGCCCGGCAGCGTCGCCACCGCTCTGCCCTTACCCGTCACCTCCGACACGGCCGGCAACTACACGTGCACCTTGAGGCTAAAAAACGGCCAGACTATCAGCGCCACGCACACCGTCCAGCATCAAGGTAATGCAAACATGGCTTTTATTGTCACAGATACGAGAGTTGCTAGCCTCACGTTCTACAATACTGTAGTATCTGTGCCTACATACTGTAGCTGCGACTGTGGTCACTGCCCGAAGTAGTGCTGATGTAAAATGGTGTCCCCCTTCTATCCTTTAAGTTGCTGGCCTTGAAATTAGTGCGTCTGCCTCGCACTTATGAAGCTTGGGAAACAAATCTCAGCTCTGCTTGCTTCCCACATTCTTCTACAAAAATGCATGTCGACCAGGTTCATTGTAGACTCTAAATGATCAGAAAACAAAAAAAGTTGAGTTGTTTTTCTATACAATATGCGCACCGATATTTACTGGCCAGCAGTCAGTCCTCTTGCCCAAACCGAAGAAAATCAAGTTTCAAATTGTCACCACCAATCAGATGAAAGTGTGACATTTGTCTCTTTTGAGGTCAATTAGCCCAAAAAAAGGGGGGGGGGCATTGAGAGAAAGATAGAGATTGAGAGAGAGAGGGAAAGAGAGGGAGAGATGAAGGGAGGAATGAAGTGGGGGAGGGAAAGGGATGGAGGGATAGAGGGGAAAAGAGATAGGGAGGGACGGAGGGAGAGAGACATGGGGACGGGGGAGAGAGGGGGGGGAGACAGACAGACAGACTGAGAGACAGATGTCATTTTGATCCGTTGTGTAACTAACTGAAGAGGTTTAACCAAAGACATTCTGCTATAAATTCTAGGATTTTCTCTGGATCTCCAACAAAATAAAATGTGTTCCTCCCTGGCCAACGTGCCACTAATCAACTTTTAAAATCAAAATCGAAATAATCAATACTAGCCCTTTTGTCTTTGTAATAATTTTTTTTAAAAAAACGTAAATATTCCAAATGCTTAACTTCCGTTTTTATGAGACATAAAGGTCAACGTTTTTCGTATCATGCTGGTCTAGCTGAAACGCGAATATAAGAAGACAGAACCGCGGGACATATCCTCCAACAATAACTAAATAATTCAGCCTTATTGTGTCGCTGGTTGAGAACAGGAGGATGTGACAGCTAAATGGATCCCCCCCCCCGTTGAGATAAGTCCAATGCATCACTCGGACCGCGGGGCCCAGGGCTCATCATAATGCAAGCCGCCCGCCACTACTGCAGCTATGGGAGTAATGGACACTCACAGACTGCGATGAAGACCAGGGAGCCATTCTTATCAGAGGGGAGGCATCCTGAGATGGAGGGCGGGATAATGGCGAGATTTTTATGGCTTTTATGGGAAGACAACATTTTTTATTACTTCCACCAAGGAGGTTCTTGTTTGGTTGTTTCTTGGCAGGATAAGGGCAAAACTGCTTGTAGATACAGTAAATATAATAAGTCTACACACCCCTGTTCAAATGCCATGTTTTTGTCACATAAAAAATGCGCCAAGATACATCCTTTCAAAAAAGTCAACTTCAACTTTTTTTCATTTTTTTTTTCACATATTTTCAAGAAAGAGCTTGCATGGAAAAGTGCGGATCGGAACCCTCAACGTTCTGAGTGTCTACTGTCAAGTCTCATTTATTAGCTCTTGCTAGGGCAACGCTGCACAATCGTATATGACAGAATAAAGGCCTATATGAAATAAGAGTGACTAATATTGGACCATAGCAACTTCATCATAAGGGACGTAGAAACTACATAAAACTAGACAAACTGAGAGTAGCTAATAATATCATCATCATCATCATTGAACATTATCATCATAAGGAACATAGTAACTGCATAGCTAATGATAATCATCAGCATCATAACACAATGACCCCCCCATGACGACCCAACCCAAATCACAGTCAAAAAAAAGTTTAATAGCTTTTTTTTTATCTTGCACTTGACAAATACTCCATAAATATTTTTAAACTACTAAAACTAATTGTTACTAATACTAGTTTATTATTTATTTTAATCATTATTTTTAAATAATTAATAACAATTTTAAATTTTATTTTTATTTCTTGCACTACTAAACTAAAACTACTAAAATGAATTGTTCCTACTAATAGTTTATTATTATTATTTTAATATTTGTCGAGTGAACTCATTGACCTTTTTTTTTTTTTTTAAATCTTGTATTCGACAAATACTCCATATATTTAAAAAGTAAAAATAAACAAAACTATTAGTAGTAACAATTAGTTTGAGTAGTTTTTTTTATTATATGAATTATTTGTCAAGTGCAAGATAAAATAAAAAAAGCTCAATCAGTATTTTGTAATAAAGTAAATAAACTGCAATTCTCAAACAAAAGTTTAACCTTCCGTCTTCTTTACGGACGTATACGTAAATGAATCCTGAATGCTCATCTATGAGATGAAAATGAATAATATTTTTACTATAATCATAGTTTTAGTTCTATAAATGTAGTACTTATTTTTCATATATTTTAAAAATGAAAATGATTTTATTTCAATTTTAGCTTCAGTTATTTTGTTACTTTCCATTACTTATAATAACCTTGAAGGGTGTTTAATGTTGCAATTCCTGCTTTAAATCAAACAATGCTCCTCGAGTTGCAGAAACAACACTTTTTTTTTCTTTTTTTCGTTTTTCAGCAGCATTGTGAAATTCCTTCCCCAGCTGTTGTTTTTCATCCAAGTGCATAATTTCCCTCGGAAGCCATATGGTATAAGATTGTGTGAAGTCGAACCCCTTTGGTGTGCCACCCACTTCCCCGCGCTCGCGTCCCGCGCACCCCCCAACCCGCCGCCTCCTCATTTGAGATTGAAGCGTTGCAATGGAGGTAAGGAAAAGGTGAGAAGATGAGGGTTTCAAGTGAGGCAGACAGATCAAGCCTTTATGCTTGGTTTCACTCTGCACTCACTTACTTTACGGTAATTCATGTGTTCGCTTTGGCACGGGTCACCAGCGCCTTCCATTAGCAAGACCCCGGCACATACTCGCCAATCAATTAGGGCTCACGCACGCATGTGATGATTGAAGGCTTAGACGGGCGGCTAATGGCCGTGACACCGGGGACCTAGGGGGCGCCGGCGGGTCATTTCTTTTACAAACAAAATTTGTCAGAAGCGCTTGAGTGGACAGCACTTGTGCCGGGTTCCCGACCTGCTGCATACATTGTGTATTCATGAGCATAATTATGCATAAGTCAGATTCAAGGCTTTTTTCTTCTTTTTTTTTTTTATCCAAGAGGTGGAAAGAGTAATAAAATATTTCGTATGTTAAAGTACAATTTCAGTGCTGCCTTTTTGGGTTGTGTTTTTAAATTAGGAAAGTAGCACTCTAGAATATTGGACTTCATAAAAATTAAGTAGAATGTAAAGTATTAGAGAGTTTTAGTTAGTGTTAATTCATAGCAACTTCTTCTGGTGTGTGCAACTTTGCCACCAGGGAGCAGTATAATACTGTCATGCAGAGGATAAAGAATATATGCTAGTGAGTATTGGTATATTTTGGCTTCACGGCTTACGTTCAAAT
The DNA here is from genome assembly GCF_051991255.1 of Vanacampus margaritifer. NCBI lineage: Eukaryota > Metazoa > Chordata > Actinopteri > Syngnathiformes > Syngnathidae > Vanacampus > Vanacampus margaritifer. Next base: position 25,882,540 of record NC_135440.1, on the reverse strand, counting down.
ACCCGCTGCTTAAATTACACATTGGTGCTGTTTGTTAGCCCGTTTATGGCGTTTCCAAGTGTTAGCATTAAGCTAGTGAACTCAACGTTATCCGGTATTTACCATAGTTATTTGCACCTATTTTGAGTCCTCAATAAAGCTATCATGCATGTTTTTTTTTTTTTTAGAATTTTGGAACCAGAGCCGGGATTCGAACACCAAACCTCAGAACTGTGAGGCAGACATGCTAACTGCCCTAATCAAGCCACGCAAAGCTGTTTCTGTGGAATCCAGGCCTGCGTTCTTCCAAAGCCATGCCATGGCCATTATGCAAATGCTCTTAACTCTTTTACTGCCAAAAACGTTAAATGACGTTTAGTAAAAACCTACGGAGGAGCGCCAAAGACTTTAATGGGCAATATCTCACACTGAATGACGCTACAACGCTGTGTGTGTGTGTGTGTGCGTGTTCTTGTGTTCTAGCATGCATGTAATAAACATGTTGTGTTGCCATGCTGTTTACACACACACACACACACACACACACAGCTCGCCCCCGCATGAGTCTCATCTGTCTCACGACTTCCTTAAGCACTGGCTGAAGTAGTCATACTCCGTACTTATAGGGATGGGCAACTTACTGTAAATGCTGGAGGGGGTCCAGAATTTTTTCATCAGTGCTACTGAGGGGCCACAAAGGACCACCCACTTTCTAACCAGATGGATGACAAAAATGCTATTTTAAATATGGACAACATGTGTAGATATCTGCAAAATATGTGCTCTTAATATATTCCATTTTTGATAACATATTTTTTTACAATGCATGCATAAAAGATCCACTGCTCAACAATAACCAGTTTGAATCACATTGTGGAGCCACCGCGACTATCAATGCTAATTGTTACCCAGTCAATGGTGTTTCCCATTTAGTGTTAGCATTAAGCTAGCGCGGCATTACTAAGGCAGTTCAGCTGTAAGAATAGCATTTTTGTGTATTTCAATTTTTCCATGTGAAGTTTGACAGTAAACTTGAACTTTCTTTTGTGAAGAAATGTTTGCTATATCTGCTAAAGTACTGCTCGTCACGACTTTCCACTACTGCTCAGCTGTAATACAAGGGGGGGCGTCGCTAAAGTTTGCTTTGATGCCAACTCCTTAATAGTGTTGATTTCTTCTGGTGACATCGCCGAGCGCGCGCGTGCGTGTGCGTGTCAGATGGATGTCTGACAGCGCCTTCATCCTCCAGTGCGCCCATTGTGCGTGTGAGTGACAGCTGCATGATGAAAATGCATGTAACATGCCTGGAAGGCGGGTGGGGACGCTGCGTCTTACATATGAAGTTCAACTGCGTCCCCGACCCGCCGCCGTCTTCGCCATTGGCAGATGCAACAACTTGTCAACTCCCAAGAAATGAACATTTTTCTCTCATTTTTCTCTGTGGCAGAGAGCGCCGTGGCGCCCTCGTTGCACTCTTCTTTCCTCCACCTCCTCCTGACTTTATTACTTCTGGTGCCCCTGGTTGCCGCCACTGTGGTTGTGTTGCTATGGCGACAGAAGCGCATCTCCAGTCGAGGTGAGGTTACAGACGGGTTTTTTTCTTCCCTTCCCTCTGACGGATGCGGCCCGGAACATCCTCTGGGGTTGTTGTAATGAATCTGACCCTATCTCTTCTTATGCGTGTGTGTGTGTGCGTGCAGGTATTGAGCAGTCTCTGTCCGTCCACTCTGGCGAGACGGAGAACATCTACGAGAATCCCGAAGATGTCAGACAGGTGATAAAACTTGGCCATTTCCCCCCCTGATGAATTGTCCTCTTTTTTTTTTTTTATCTTTTCCTACTTTCTACTTCGCAGCCTCACTCACTTGTTGCTCATTAAAGCTGTTTTGCTTTCCTTCCCGACAGGCTGTTCCGCAAGGGTCCGTTTATATGGTGAGTTACTGCGCAACACACTCACACGGGGAGAATGCTTTTTGTGTGTGAAAACTTGCAATCCAGCTAGCGCTGCGTGAAAATCCGCCATATAAAGAAATCCTACAAAATAATTTTGAGCCATACTAAAGTATTTTTTGTCTGTCTGTTCTCACTGTTTCACTATCAAGAAAGAGAACTCAACAATGTGTATATTTAAATATCAAGCTGCTTAACCAAAATACATAACAATGAAAGTCTGCTAGCTTGATGCTAACATGTAATGTGCAACGCCATAGATGCGCTTACAGATATTAGCATATATGATACAGTATTTACAAACAACAACATTAACAACAGAAGACAATTAAACATTGTATAATATCTACAGTACTTTCCTTCATTTTTATACTAGCAATTAGCAATTTTTGTGTGTTCAAATATATTTACAGTGTGCTTAAAAAAATGTGTTGTGATAAGTTCATATGTCTTTGTCTCAGTGTGTCCTGCTATTTTTGGGGGATCGAACCCGAGCCCTGCTGCGAATAGCAAATTTCTGCGAGCTAATGGCACCCCTTAAAAGGTTTATAACGACATGTATGCTACAAGATCACTACAGCAGATTTTTTTTCCCCCTATTTTTTATAGCCTATTATTTTGTGTTTTTTTTAACAGAGGCTCATAAAGCATCAACATCTAGATTGTACACAGTCATAAAACTCATGTTACATAAAAAACTGCTGAGTAAAAGTAAAATTATTCAACACAAGCAAAACACCATTACATGAGGCTCATCAATAGTAATAGCTAGCATGCTAGCATAAGTAAATAAATGGATCGGTGAATTGGCCGAAATGTGGTGAAACGCTGTATTACATGGAAGCGTGGAACAAACAATGAGAAACAGTTTTGACTGAGCTATGTCATTCGAATGTACTGCAAAGTCATTTGAACGTTTCGATAAAGTCGTTCCAAAGTCGTTTTGGTCAAATGTAGGCCAAATGCTAAAAACATAGCATTTTTTTACCCATAATGCCCGGGGTAATGTCACAATTGCACATAGAAAAGGAAATAATGCTATGTTTTTTTAGCATTTAGCCTATGTTTTGCTAATACGTTGAAATGACTTTTATCAATACGTTTGAATGACTTTGCAGTACATTAGAACAACAAAACTGTTTACTTCACATTGGCAGTTCCATGATCCCGTAATATTAAATCATTTGTAATTATACTCGAGTATATTTATGACTTTTTTTCCAATGACTTCAGAGGGAGATCAGTACTTTTACCAGTATTCATTTTAACACAAGTATCTGAGTGTGACTACTTTTGTCACCTGTACAGCTAACAATGTATTTTTTTTTGTTGTTGTTGTTTTTTATCCTTTTGCCCTCCAGGATTTAAAGCCAAGACATGACGATGTCTACAAGGAACTGGAGCGCTAAGCGAGGAAAAGCATGACATCACCTGTGTGTGTGTGTGTGTGTGTGTGTGTGTGTGTGTGTGTGTGTCTTTGCATGTAGTATGTGTGTTGGCGACATGACCCTGTCATTCTTCTCACACAGGCTGCACATCACGTTGACAGTGTGGCGCAATATGGCGTCACGCGCTGACAGGCAACGCCCCGCCGCCTGTGCTGTTGTTTGCGTTGCGTGGCCTGTCTGTACGTGTGTGCGTTTGTGTGTGTCGAAAGCCGACTAACACTTGTATTTTTTTGGGGGGGTAGTGACTTGGTCTTTCCAGCGCCAGAAGTGTTCAGCTACATGCACGTTACCCTCATGCTGCTGTCACATCTGCCTGCCTGCGTGCAGCAGCGGGGGGGGGGGCCTTTTATGAGGAGCACAGTAACTGGATTTTATAATTGGCTCTTGAGTAGACTTGGAAATGGCACTCAAGTGTGTAAATGTTCTCAAGAGCGACGCTTATTTGTTTGTATGTCATTACAGTATTAGCGGTGACGAAAGAGGGGATTATTTGTGCAGAAATAGAAACACTGGATGTTGAAGAAGCTTTTTTCACCTACCATTGAAATCAGTTATTGTGTTTTAATATGTATGTGACATGCAATTGTGGATTGTACCGTGTCACTTTTATGAAACCATAAAAGCGTAGCGTGATGGTCAAGGAAGAAGCGGGTTGCTACAATACAATGAAATTTGGAGAAGCTGCCTTTCCCCCATTCGCTAACTGCACCTGACACTGCGTACATTGCTTGCATTTTGGTCAGTTATAAACTTTGTTTCATCAACGGGTTCATATGAAATTATAAATATAGTTGAGTATTACTCTGGTTAACAAATGTTTAAAAAAAAAAAATTGAATCAGTTGTTTTTCTCTACCACGTCAGGTTTTCATAATATTAATAATAATATAACATGTAATATAATAATATATGTAGTTATAGTAGCAGTAACATACATAATATAATAGTGTACATTAGTAATTTACTAGTATATTTATGAATTAGGAGTTAGGTTCAGCAACAATTGGAATTTTGTTGTGCAAACTTTTATAGGTCGAACTTAAAAACAAAAAAAGATCATATCTCAAAACCTGATGTGTTGTAAAAAAGGAAAATACATTTGAAATCAGCTACATTTGCCGTTGAACAGCCTTATTGTAGAACACAATGTACGGATATTTTTCTTGAAATTATTATTATTATAAAACTTTATGTTCTGGATTACAGGTGATGATGAAGTTTCTGTTTAATCTAGTGCAAGCATCTTGTTTTATGATTTTGATGCTTATGTGCATTCTGTCAATAAACTTTCTTTTACAAATGGTTAATTGTTGTCGGTAGATTGGTCATGTTTATATTTTGGAAAATCGGCACATTCTGCTCTTACCTCTGACTTAAACAAATGATTAAACCATTACAACACAATGACCGAGTTTTCGCATTCGGGAAAGTTGGTCCATCGCACGCTTCCGTCGTTATCCAGGAAGTATGGCCGCCTGGTTGTGGTTTCGCTGTGTTTTCGGGCCTCACCTGCAACGAATTCATCGCCACCCGCAACCGACTTGGCCCCAGGGACGAGTGGTCAGGACGGTAGGAGCATGCACGTCATTTCTCGTTCATTTCGACGCGGCTCACTCCACAATCGGAAGCGCTTTGGTGGCTGTTAGCCGAACATGTCGCTCCCAGGAGCTACATGCGGAAGTGTCAAATGTTTATCAATGAGTACTTGCTGACGTAAGATAGTTAACATTAAAAATAATGAATGCAACATTATCCTTGTTTGTATTTGATGTTTTACTGGTTTTCACCGTTTAAATTCGCCAGCGTTCTCAACGGTACCCATCAGCTAATGCTAACGTTAGCATGATGTGCCGTTTCAATTTGATAACCTGACATAGATAAGTAGATAGTTATGCAATGAGTTCACTTTATTTATATAACACTTTTTAGGGAAATGGTTAAATGCATATATAAAATACGGAAAAAATGAATCCAATGAAATAAAATGACTGAAAATTGAAACAAATAATGAAACAAGCTGCAATTCCCGCCTAATTGAATGCAGTAATTTAGATCAAATTGGAAAATGTTGATTAAATGGTGTGTCCCCCCCACTTTGTACAGGGATGGAACTACCAGCCAGGGAGTTTGGAGAAACACACAGACAGCATCCTGGGTTGGGTCAGTATTAGGTGTACTGTATTGTCAGATTATACAGTTTCAGAACTTTGAATTTAATGTCAGAGTGTAATTTCTTTCCATTTAGGCAAATTATGATGATGATGATTCATGTGTTTTTGTGTCTTTCCTGCAGGCTTCAGCTGTGTGGTATCTGTCTTATTGCAGCTCTCCTTTACTGCTATGCTATCTGTATGGGAAAGGTAAGAAAACAAGACTTATAGAAATGAACATTCATGTCATAAAATACATGTGATTTGTAACGGAATCATTGAATGAATTGCTGATGATTCTGAACGCTATTCGTCATGTGTGTGTGTTTTTAGGATATATCTGCAGCAGCAAGTTGGCGCCAGTGAGTCAATACGTGGCTACGACGCTTCTGTGTCTTCTCGGCGTGGCGTGTCTCCGAGGTGAGGCCACGCAAATGTACACCGCAGATGCCAATCCACCTTTTCATGTTAGCAAACAGTTTGCATGATATACTAGAAAAGCAGCGTGATACCTCGCCGGCCGTTAACAAAAAGATGTCGTACCATTCCTGCAAAATGATTTAGGTTGGGGAAGATGGAAGAACGCTCAATATCTGGACTTTGTTTCCATTTTGGAGGAGACGAAGAAGAATCACTCGCCAGACAACAAGGTGCGCTCGTTTTCTCTACGCTTTCAGCCAGGAATCGGCGAAGAGATTGAGAGTCAAATGTTCTTGTTTCTGCTTCTTGTAGAAGAAGTTGCGATGCTACAACTTTGACTTCTCTCATTGGCCTGCAGATTTCAGCTGGACCGAAGTCAGCCATCCGTAAGCTTTGATTGTTATTTTACCGTCGTCATATACTATTTGTAGACCGATACTCAATTGTCATCATTTATCTCTCTGAATTTTCTGCATTCGTCAATTTGAAGTAATGTCCTGTTTTTTAGGAATACAATTTGAAAAATCGGATTCATCGGCAAATTAATCAACTGATGAATTGATTTATTAGGATGAATGTTAGTTGCGGCGCTAGTTCCCACCACTTGTGGGTGTAGTAGAAAGGGGGCCATTATCTCATTCACTCACAGCCATTTTCACTGAAGCAACTCCCTTTGCTCTTGGCTGTTTTACTGGATTTTGCCTGATTTTGGAAAAGGCCTACAGAATATTGTGTTCTATTCCTGTGACAACATGGAACCTACAAAACTAAAGATTAGAGTCCCTTCTTTCATCAGAAAAAAGTATATTGTGTCCGTTTTGCAGCAATTAGCATTAGAATATAGCTAAGTTTCATCATTATTTACAAATCTGTTGAAAACACTGTGAAAAAGAGCTTGTTGCAACATGGCCCTGGGTGAGCTCTTATACTCTGCTGCCACCTGCTGGCCATTTCTGTAATTACTACCATTGCTTTAAGCCGCTTCTTCATGTCAGAAGCTGCATCAAAGCCTTCTGTATGCTCTAGCATTAAAAACATAAAAAAGATATGAATACGTTTTGGGGAGTGAAGGAGTTATTCTGGTCCAGTGTGACCCGGGGCCAAACATTTCTTCAGCTCCTCATTTTGATTTCCCCGATTTGTGTGACAGGAAGTTGACCAAAGCCGGCGTGTCCCTGCTGAAGCGCGAGCCCCGACCGAGAGGGACGGCGGACGCCATGCTGCACTCGGTGCGCACGCTGCCCTGCCACGTCATCAGGTGTTGTGCTTTGGCTCCACTCGCTGATGTTTCGTATCGCCGCTGCGCCGCATGCTCACCATTTTTGTTTTGTTGCAGTTTCCTGGTGGTGCACTCCTTCGGGAGGAGGATGCTGTATCCGGGCTCGGTGGGGCTGCTGCAGAAAGCCATGAGGCCCATGCTGGAGCAAGGCCAGGCCAAGCTTATAGAAGAGGTCAACACGCACATAAAGCTGTTATTATGACCCAATTTTTTTATTTTTTTAACTCATTCACTGCCATTGACGACTATAGACGTCAAAAATTCATGGCAACTATTTCTCTTAGTTTAACTTTTTTTTTTCATTTCATTTCATTTTTTATGAAAACCTATAAAAAAAATATTGTACATTTATAACATATAAAATTTGTGATTAATCGTGAATCAACTATTAAAGTCATGAGATTTATTACGAATACAAATTGTAATAGTCTGACGTCCCTTATTTAAAAAAAAAAAAAAAATTAAATTAGGGGCGTCAACTTTTAAAATTGTAATTAATCACATGACTACAGTTAACTACGATTAATCACAAATTTTATATCTGTTCTGAATGTACAATAGAAAAAAAATCTAGGTTTTCATACTCTTGTTAATAAAAGTGGGAAAAAAACAAAACTAATAGAAATAGTTCAAATAAATTTTTGACGTCTATAGCCGTCAATGGCAGTGAATGAGTTAAAAATGGTGTTAATGTAGACTGTCTGGAAATGACTTTGTGGGTGCGTGACATGGTGCGGGTGAAGCTTTGGCAAAAAAAACAAAAAAACATTTATGTGAGCATATTTTTGTGGCCAACTTCTTCCACTTCTCAATTCATCTTTGCCGTTTAGAAATGTTAATCAGTTGCAATCGCTCCGTTTGCTTAACATTGATGTGAAAGCGGCATTTAACCCCAAAATGTTTTTTATAAGTTGAATGCGCCTCTACTTGTCAAAACGGGCATTCTGATTAAAATTGTCTTTGTGGAATATGAATTGAGCAGCAAAATCCACCCATTTTCATCTAGCTCACGGCGGCCATTTTGTCACTTGCTGTCGACTGAAAATGACATCACAGTTGCTCAGGTAACGACCAATCACAGCTCAGCTTTTTTTTCCCCCTTTACTACATTGGAACCCTTGTGGCTCTTCACTTGTAGATTCACTTATTCACAATTATTTTTCTACCTCCGTTTTTTTTTTTTGTGTGGCAATTTTGGAGGTTTATCTGCATTTTTTTGAAGAATTTATATTTGGGTTTTCAAAAGAAAAAAAGTTTCCCAATGCATTTCCATTGGCAATTTGGCATCAATTCTATGCGGATTTTCTTTTTTCCGCGGGCCGAATTGGAGCAACAAAATCCTTTTCGGGGCGGCCATTTTGTCACTTGCTGTCGCCTGAAAATGACATCACAGTTGCTCTGGCCAATCAAATCTCAGCTTGTAAATGTCACATGACCAAACTCAGAAAAAATGCGATTTGAGCCCTGAGCAGCTGTGATGTCATTTTCAGTCGACAGTCGACCCCCCGCTCGTAAGAAAAACAGATGTATTTTGCTGCTTAACTCATATATTTCACAAATGCTATGCCGCGTTTAGACTAGTTTAGAAGCATTGAACAACAAATTGAATAACAAATTTTAACCCCAAAATAATAATTTTCAAATCGACTCTTGACTCTTATCAGCCGAAAATCCTGTGACTAAATCAGGTCAATCCTTCGCTTAAAACAAAGTGAAAAATCTTACTTCCAGTTTGACGGCCAAAGGAACAAGCTCGTGGCCTGCGACGGCAACGAGATCGACACCATGTTTGTGGACCGCAGGGGCCGCGGCGGAGACAAGGGCCGCACGCTGGTAAGTCGCTGAGTGTTTATGCGTTGCGGGTGCGTTGCGGGTGAGTCACATGTGCGTCTTTCTTGGCGCCGCAGGTCATCTGCTGCGAGGGCAACGCGGGCTTCTACGAGGTGGGGTGCATGAACACCCCGCTGGAGGGTGAGAACTCGTCCTCGCTAGCGTCCGCCACTCAGCATTTCCTGTTTTGAATTGCGTTCCGTTTGATGCGCTCCGCAGGCGGATATTCGGTCCTGGGCTGGAACCATCCGGGCTTCGGAGGCAGCACGGTAAATAAACTCGTGGCTTTGACGGCTGATTGCCAGCCGAGGGGATGAAATGAAAGCAAAGCGACGTTCTGTATGGAGAAAACTGCCAAAATTGAAAATAAATTAATTACTGAAAGTGAAATTAAAAACGGATATAAAAAAATATCATTCAAAAATGTAATAAAAATTAATAAATATAGAAATGGAAATAATAACAACAAAAATATATATCCTTGAATAAATACATAAAAGTAAAAATAAAAAAGGTTAAAAAAATGAATATAAAAATAAATAAATATATAAATAGTATTAAATATCAATCAATCAATAAAAACGCTCTGCTCTCATTTATTTCATGCTGCAGACATTCTACAAGTCGAAAAAATTATTAATTTATTCAAATAAATTGATGTGAGAGCAGAACTTATTTATTTATTCATTGATATTTAATTCTCAAATTATTTGTGTATTTATATCAACATTTATTTTTAGTTTTTGAATCTCGTTTTTTATTTTTAAATTAATTTTTACTTTTATTTATTTAGGGATATATATATTTTTTGTTGGTTTTATTTCCATTTCGATTTATTTTTGCGGTATTTAATTTTTGAATTATTTTTTATATCCATTTTTATTTTCACTTTTAGTCATTCATTAATGTATTTTAAATGTTGTCAGTTTTGGATCTGATGTTGAATGCTTGTGTGTGTTTTTGTGGCAGGGGGTTCCCTTCCCTCAGAATGAGGCCAACGCCATGGACGTGGTCATCCAGTTTGCCATGCACAAGCTGCACTTTCAGCTCAGCGACATCGTCATATACGCGTGGTCCATCGGCGGCTTCACAGGTTTTCTAATACGGATTTTTACCATGCGTTGTCATTTATAGCTATGATACTAAACACACACACAAAATAGTCCAAGAAAAAAATCATCTCTAAATTTCATTATTATTCACAAGCCTGTTTAAAACGGTGTGTTTTTGCAACACGGCCCTAGTTGATCTCTTCTAATCTGCTGCCACCTGCTGGACGTTTTTGTAATAATTACCATTGCTTTAAACATTCTCTCCAGTCCAGAGGCTGCATCAAAGCCTTCTGTATGCTCTAGCATTAAAAAAATAATTTTTAAAAAACATATAAATACGTCTTTGGGAGCATGGTAATATTTAAAATAGAACGCATTTATATGTTTTTGGGAGCAAATGAGTTTTAAGGGAAAAAAATGTGGCAAACAATGAACTGTGATTAAACAAATGCATTCTCATTTGTGTGCAGCCAGTTGGGCGGTGATGTCATACCCCGAGATCCAATCGGTCGTGCTGGACGCGTCTTTCGATGACCTTCTACCTTTGGCCCTCAAAGTCATGCCCGAAAGCTGGAGTGAGTTCTTCCTTCCACTTGCCTTTAGCATTAGCATGTGCTAATTATCGGTGCCGATATTTGGCATTTTGACAAATCTCAAATGCTTGCGAAGTAATTCAAAAAAAAAAATCATATTTTCTCTTTTACTGCAAAAGAATATCGGCATGAAGTATCGGTTATCAGCCTCCTTGACTACTAATAATCGGTATCGGCATATGTTCGTGCTAACCCATTTGTGCTTTGTGTGTCAGGGCCGCTGGTTCAATATACGGTGCGACAGTACATAAACCTCAACGTTTCCCAGCAGCTTCTCAAGTGAGTCCCGACAAAGTGCAGATGGGGAAAGGCATCGATTTGGCTGGAGTGACGTTTGCGCTTGCCTCCGCTCAGGTACCAGGGACCCGTGTTGCTCGTGCGCAGAACCCGGGATGAGATCATCACCACATCGTAAATCGCGCACACAGCATTCCCGCATATGTTTTTGTTTTTATCCTCATATACAGTGACATTTTACAATTTACCATTTTTATTAAAAAAATAAAAAGCAAAGAAACTTTACTATACATAATTTAATTATTAATTAATATTATTAATTTTTAATAAATTAAAAAAAAAAGCCTTATCATCATGGCTTTTTCATTTAAAAAATAAATAGAAGCCTTACTTTTAAGGTGAAACTTTTTTAATAATAAAAAGAAGCCTTACCTTGCCTAATCATGTATTTTTTATTTTTTATTGTTAAAGCCTTACTACATTATACATCATGGTTTTAAAAAAATATATATATATAAATAAAAGCGTCACTATAAATGTTTTTTTTTATAATAAAAAGAAGCCTTATGCCTTTTATATTTTAAAAAAAAAGCCTTACTATATATACATCATGGCTTTTATATAAAAAAAAACATTTTTTAAAGCCTTACTATATAAATCATGGCTTTATTTTGTTTACAAATAATAAATAAAAGCCTTACAAAAAAATCATGGCTTTTTCAATAATAAAAAGAAGCCTTACATCATGGCTTTTATTTCTATATATTTATTTATTTTATTTGTTACTATATACATCATGTTTTTTTTTAATAAAAATAAAAGCCTTACCTATAAATCATGGATTTTTTTTTTTTTTTTTTACGCCTTACTACACGTACTAAATGGCTTTCATTGCAAGGACATTTGAATCGTTTTAGTTTTTCTGTGCAGGAGCTCCGATGACGTCACGTCCAACCGAGGAAACGAGCTCCTGCTCAATCTGCTGCAGTTCAGGTCAGTTTGCGGCGTTTGCAGCGTTTCCAGTTGCGCGCACACGTTGACATAATGTGCGTGACCTCGGCAGGTATCCCAAAATAATGAGCAAGGACGGGGTGCAGGTGGTCCGCCAATGGCTGGGGGCCTCCAATCACGTGGAGGAAGGTAATGAGCAGCTTCACTTGGCGTTGGATTTCACTTTCAAGTGCAATCCAATAGTTTGGCAAAATGGCAAACGTTCAACTCTTGGTTGGCGCGCAGCGTCCGTCTACAGCGGCTACCAGGTGGACGACGACTGGTGCACGTCCGTGTTGCTGTCGTACGAGAGCGACGCCGACGTCAAGTTTCCCTGGAACGTCGGTAAGAGCGTCTTCGTCGTCATCCTCATCGTCATCCTCATCGCAGTCAGGTGAGACTCTCCATGTTTCCCCAGGTGAGGACATGACCGTCGAAGGGAAGCAACAGCTGGCTCTCTTCCTGGTAAGGAAATCATGTGTTTAGGGGCGTGGCCTACTGAGTGATGAGTCTCAGCTCAGCCAAAAAATGCTTACAACTGAAAACTCTTTAAGTTGGAGCACTTGTAAGTCAAGGTGCTCGCGTCGTTGCACTGGAGCAGGTGTACCTAATAAAGTGTCTGCTGCATCTCGAGAAACTTCTAGTTAAAATGGAGCAACCTTTCTTTTTTTTTTTCTTTTAAATCCCGTCTCTGTCTCCATGGCAACCACGTCACCTGTGCTCCGGGCCCTCCTGCCTGCTGTAATGTATTTCCTTGGCAGCCTGGCCTGGCTTATTGAAGTCATTTAACATGAAAGGAGCCGCGTGCCATCAATTACAGCGCACGCGACGCTTCCTCGCCATCCGTTCACCTCCAGTCGAAAAAAAAAAGAACAAGAAGTGGGAAATAATGTTTTTTTTTTTTTTTTTCCTTTTCCTCCCGGAAGGCTCGCAAGCACATGAGGAACTTTGAGACGACGCACTGCACGCCGCTGCCCGCCTCCGAGTTCCAACCCCCGTGGAAGCTGTAGAGAAACGAGGGGCCGATGGAAATGGCGTCACCCTCGGCACGATGTCGTGACTTGTTGCGTTTTTTGTTTTGTTTTGTTTTTTTAAGTGTAGTGCTGCATTGCTGGTAGCCCACAAACAATTAAATCATTTTATTATTTATTTTTTAAAGAAATGCAATTTTTTTTCCATCCTCAGCTACCTCTTGGGGAAAAAAAATACAATTTCTTCCATTCTGTTATCCAGTCTGAATTGTGAAATATGGCGAATAAAGACTTTCAATAAGGGACTGTGCTGTTTTGTGGTTTTGGGAGTGGGTTAAAAAAGTTAATCAAACACATTTCTAGAAAAGACAACAGTGTTGCAAAGTATCACATCCCATAATAGCACCTTTGAGCCATAGAATACAACAATAGAAAGATATTAAAGATATTCCTTTTAAACTGGCTAACTTTTATTCACTGAATGTTTTTAGTATCTTGCACTCTCGTCTCTTTTGAGAATTTTTATTTCAACAGTTCATCTTCACCCCCCGAGGAATCTTTACTTGTCGCGATCGTTAAATAGCGCCTCCTGTACTGTCATTGGCTGGTTTAGGACAGTAAAAAAAATACACACTTTATCTCAATGATATCATCTCTTTCCTGCTTATTAAAATATAACATTTCTCAGAACTTAACTTTTTAATGTGCCTGTTTCTCAAAATTCAAAAAATCAAAATCTTTTTCTTGAAAATGCTACTTATGGGAAAGAAAGAAAAAAGACTTAAAAAGTTTTTCCACTTCATATTTGAGGAAACAAGTAAAAAATTATTCTTCAAAATTGATCATTTCTCCTGAAAGTATTACTGGAAAAATTGTTTTTTTTTCCTTGAAAATAAATGACTTTGTTGAACACTTTTTTCATTCGCATTTGAGGAAATAAAAAGTAGGGGGAAAAAAATTTAATGATCATTTTTCTTGAAAGCACTTTTTTATCCTTGAAAATATACTTCTAAAAATTGAGACTTCCTTTGAAAAAAAATTCAATCAAAATGTGCAACATTGCTAAAATGAACATTAAAATGTAGCCACAAAATCATGACTTACCAAATAAATAAATAAAACACTTGTCTAAAAAAAAAAAACTTTTTCTAAATTTTATATTTTTGTTACAACTAATTCCTGTCATTTTGTTCATTTGTAGCATGTAGGGAGAGTTGTTTAAAAAAAAAAAAAAAAAGACATCAACCACTGTTTTTCTTTTTTTATCCAATTTATTTTTGACATGATCCACTTTGAACAAAAACTAAAAATCTAAGCTAACAATGTTGGATTACATCATCTTGCTAAAGTTGTCCATGGCTTCTTTCACTTTGTCCAACTCTGTCTGACTCTGTCGCAGCTGAAACGAAAGCGGCATAACGAGCACTTGTTAGCGGCTAACACATGAGAGTGACAAAAACAAAACAACACGCGCCACGTTGCCATGATCACCTTTTCGGCGTCCTGCTGCTGCACCTTGAGCGGCACTTTGTCCCTGTAGTCGCTCTTGGCCATTTTGTCGTGCAGCTTTTCCATCAGCTTGTCCAACTCGCCTTTCTTGGCCTGCAGCTTGGACAACTCTTTGTCCATGTCGATGAGACCCTGACGTCACCGCGACAACAAAAGCTTCACTTTGGTGGACCGAAAAGGCAAACGACGCGAGGGCGTCCGCGCGCGTGGCCGTTAGCGTCACCTTGATCATGAGGTTGACGGTGCATCGGTCCGACGCGATGGCCACGGCGCAGCCGGCCGGCACCGCCTGCTGGGCGCTCAGGGCGATCACGGCCTGGCAGTAGGACAGCGTCTGGATCTGCACGTTGGACGTCTGCACCAGGGACACCGTGGCCGAGTCCGCGCACTGGAGGTAACCTAGCACGCAAAAAGTGTGCGTGTTCATAAGCGGGCAGCCATTTTTTTGGTGCGTGCGCGCGTCCACTTACAGTCCGCTCGCGTCTTGGTCAGGTTGTAGTCGGCCCTGAGCGAGCGGATGGTCTTGACCACGTTCATGACGAAGTCCATGTTGCGGTCCACCTCGTCGCTGTTCCAGCAGAACTGCAAACACAAAACGGTCATCCGTCCATGGGTGAGGATTGGCGTCAAGGAAGTAAGCGCAAGTGGCATCTCAATGAGTGATAAAAAAAAAAATCTTGGAATGTTGGGGGAGGAGCCAAGTTTTTGGCGGAAGCCATAGAGAGACTTTTCGAGCTATTTTTCAGGTTATAAGGCGAGTATGAAATGGTGCAACACAAAAATAAGAAATGGACAGTTTTGTTGAATAACGAGTGCTAGTCATTCTTCGCAGAGGATAAGGAAAATCTGACGGTGAGTACAGTTCGATCACGTGATTGTGTTTCCGCACCGTTTGTGTTCAAGCCATTCTTGAAAGAGTTTAAGCGCCGCAAAATAGACGCTAATTAGCATTAGCGGACTAAAAAAAGCGGTGTGCGGTTCTTTTTAGCACAACTGCTAATCGGGCTGCTTGATTATGGAATGAATAACAATCACAATTATTTTGGCAATGATTGAAATCACGATTATACAAACAATTATTTATTTTGGGAAACAAGAAGCATTTAAAAACTATTAAGACCAATAAAAAAAATAGAAACACTATAATTATTATGAATTTATAACATATTTATTTATGTTGGCAAAAACTTGAAGTTGGAGAGCAGCATTCATTTTTTTGGGGTACAAAACAAAAACAAATCCAAAATATTACGACAATTTTTTTTTTTTTAAACACTAATTATGCAAGTTCATTTGAGATGAAACAAAATGTATTAAATTAGTTATTTTAAAATTTAAAAAAGGTGCAAATGTATAAATTTAAACAACTCCTCAATTTTTTTTTTTAATGACGATGCTGTTTTTGTCATTGCGTAATAATTGAAATTGAATTCCGACGACTTTAACATCTCGCAGCTTCAATTTTGAGTTGACACGCCGTCCTCGCTCACCTCTTGCGCGTCGGGGTACGACGTGACGGAGATGCTGGCGGCGTCCAGCTGAGGCCGTCGCCGCGGCAACCTCTGGTAGAGCTCCTCGCTGACGAAGGGCATGATGGGGGCGAGCAGGCGCAGGCCCACGTCCAAGCACGTGTACAAGGTCTGCCTGCACACGCCGGCTTGTTTCTCGCCGCCCTCCTTGCCCAAGACGGGCTTCACGCTCTCCTGCCGTAAGGAAGAAAAAAAAAAAGGTGACGGCGAGGGAAAGGTGACGGCGAGGGGGGAAAAAAAAGGTCAACGCGGCGCTACCAGGTAGACGTCGCACAGCTCGTAGAGCCAAAAGTTGTAGATGGCGGTGGTGACGGCGGGGAAGTCGTAGGCCTTGAAGCCGGCGTCGCACAAGCAGACGGCGGCGCTCAGCCGCGAGAGAATCCAGCGGTCCGGGACGCTCTCCTCGCCGCACAGCTTTTTTAAAAAAAAAATTAAATAATTAACTCTTTGACTGCCAAAAACGTTAAATAACGTTTAGTAAAATCCTAGGGAGGAGTGCCAAAGACGTTAAAAGACGTTTTTTTTTCAAAACAGAGGTGAAACTAACCATTTTCTATTGTTGATTACTGAAAAACGGAATAAGGTAGAAACAAACTTTTTTTTTCTGATGAAAGATGAGAGTCCAATCTTTCATTTGGTACTATATGTGTTTCCATAGTCCAAACACATAATTTTCTGTGGACCTTGAAAGATCAGTCAAAATGCTTAAATCGGCTGGCACCCACGGCATCCCTTTTCTGAAAACGTCTGGCAGTCAAAGAGTTAAATACACGTCTGCACTTGCACATTTGCATTACATTTTGAAGTTCTTTGGGAAATGTCGTAATGAAAAAAAAATAAATAGAATTAATCTTTGCACTGAACCCACTTGGGCTTTCTCTGAAGGTACAAAGTTGTCCCCAAGCGTCTTCATGGCAAACTTGACGGCGTTCCACAGCTTGTTGCAGAAGTGACGGTACCCCAGGATGCGATTCACGTCCAGGTTGATGTCCCTGCCTGGGGGGAAAAAAAAAAAAAAAAAAAAAAAAACACACACAAACCATTTTGTGATTTTGTGCTAATGAGGTCAACGTGACAGAACAATAATGTGCAAAGTACTTGAAATCCGATTCACTATTCGTGTTGACGTGTTGCAAAAATAAAGACGTTACAGTCCTACAAATAATTAAAATCCAATTTGATCAAAATAGACGTAGGACCGCCCACTAATGCTATGTTAAATATAGACAAAATATGGACTCTTAATATATTTCATTTTTGTTCCAATACATTTTTCAATGCATGTGTAAAAGTTCCATTAAGCAAACCCAAAAACAAAGGGAACAAAATAACAGCATACTAAGAGCCCCCCCCCCCCCCCAAGTTAAAGGGCTCTCTTGCCATCAAAATGACCATTCAAAAATTGAATTTTGTGCATTTTTTTTTCCCTCACAAAAATCAACTCACTCAAAATTGTAATATTATTCAGGTACTATGTTTGTCCTGCATGTCATTCCAAGGCCACAAAAATGATAAGGACTCCTCACGTCGTATACGGCACTGTAAAAAATGAACCAGGAAAAAAAAAAAAAAAAGGGAAAAAGACTGCAAGTGCAGCTAAGTTGTAATGTTACAACTTAAAACTACTGTCAAATGCATATGCGCAATTCTCAGATTAAAATTATTTTTTTTGTAAAATATATATATTTTTTAATATGATTTATTTATTTATATTTTTATCATTTGTTCTTTATTTTATTTTTCTCCATTTATTATGATATAATGATGTTGAACTTAAAACTACTGTTGAATGCATATTCGCTGTTCTCAGATATATAAAAAAAAAAAAGTAAAATATGTTTTTTATTTGAACATGATTTGTTATTTGTTGTCTATA
This sequence comes from Vanacampus margaritifer, assembly GCF_051991255.1. Lineage (NCBI taxonomy): Eukaryota > Metazoa > Chordata > Actinopteri > Syngnathiformes > Syngnathidae > Vanacampus > Vanacampus margaritifer. Next base: position 25,864,728 of record NC_135440.1, on the reverse strand, counting down.
TTTTTATAATTTATTTATTTTATATTATTTGATTATATTTTTCCCCATTTATTATGATATAATGATGTTGAACCTAAAACTACTGTCAAATGCATATTTGCAATTCCTAGATTTAAAAAAATAATAATAATTTTTATTTCATTTTAATATGATTTGTTATTTATTTATATTTTTTTATAATTTGTAATTTATTTTATATTATTTTATTATATTTTTCCCCATTTATTATGATATGATGTTGAACCTAAAACTACTGTCAAATGCATATTTGCAATTCCTAGATTTAAAAAAATAATAATAATTTTTATTTCATTTTAATATGATTTGTTATTCATTTATATATTTTTATCATTTGTTATTTATTTTAAATTTTATTATATTTCCCCCAATTTATTATGATATGATGTTGAACTTAAAACTACTGTCAAATGCATATTTGCAATTCATTTTCGATTTAAAAAATAATAATTTTTATTTCATTTTAATATGATTTGTTACTTATTTATATATTTTTATAATTTGTTATTTAATTGATATTATTTAATTATATTTTTCCCCATTTATTATGATATAATGATGTTGAACCTAAAACTACTGTCAAATGCATATTTGCAATTCCTAGATTTAAAAAAATAATAATAATTTTTATTTCATTTTAATATGATTTGTTATTTATTTATATTTATTTATATTTTTTTATAATTTGTTATTTATTTTATATTATTTTATTATATTTTCCCCCATTTATTATATGATGTTGAACCTAAAACTACTGTCAAATGCATATTTGCAATTCCTAGATTTAAAAAAATAATAATAATTTTTATTTCATTTTAATATGATTTGTTATTTATTTATATTTTTGTATAATTTGTTATTTATTTTATTATATTTTTTCCCATTTATTATGATATGATGTTGGAACTTAAAACTACTGTTGAATGCATATTTGCTGTTCTAAGATATTTTATTATTTTATTCAATTTTTCCCCATTTACACCCATGGAAAATGTATACAAAATGTTCATCTGAAGAACTTCTTGGGTTTATAAAAATGAAGGCAGATTTGGTGCAGCGTCCATCAAAACGTTTGCGGCACTCGCTCACCTTGGCTGGTGTACGCGCACAGAGCGAATCGCAGGGCGTCTGTGCCGCACTCCGGGATGCCGTTGGGGTAGTCCGACTTCTGACCCTGCTTGGCTCGCTCCACCTCCACCGGGTCCAAGTTGCTGTACGCCAGCTGCGCGTGCAGACCCTGGAGGAGTTAAAATAAATAAATAAAGGCGCTTAGCAACGACCACCAACGAGCTGGCGTGCAACAAGTGCTCCAGTGCCCCCTGGTGGCCTGCTCTGTCAACAACAGTCCTCCAGGCTGGTCAATTCATGACGGATGGCTTCAATAAAAGCTCTTTGGTTGCGTCATAACGCTTCAAGAAGAGGACGCTTCCCGAAGGCAGCGTGTGTGTGCGTGCTACGCATCAAGGAGGGGTCAGGATTCACCTCCAGGGAGATCCCGGTAATGACATCAAGCGGGTCGATGACGTTGCCGAGAGATTTGCTCATCTTCCTTCCGTGGGCGTCCCTCACAACGGCGTGCAGGTAAACCTGTCCACAGTCACATGACTCCAAGTTGTTGTGGCGCTCCTAATTGGGCTCCTAACGGCTGTGGTGGGCGGTGACCTCGCTGACCTCTTTGAAGGGCAGCTTGCCCGTCAGCTTGAGGCCCATCATCACCATGCGCGCCACCCAGAAGAACAGGATGTCGTGGCCCGTCTCCAGCAAAGTGCCCGGGTAGAAAACGCTCAAGTCCTGAGTCTTGGAAAACACAGAACACAGATGACACAATTCCAAAAATGATTCGCAACTTGAGTTAATTATCGTCACCTTCCCTAAAATAATGGCGCTTTTTTTTTTTTTCAGATAACATCAAATAGCTGCAATATGATTGGCTACGAGCAAAGATCAGTCAACAAGCTGCCTCTGTTGTCAACTCATTCACTGCCATTGACGGCTATTGACGTCAAAAATTCATTTGAACTATTTCTATTAGTTTAACATTTTTTCCCA